>NC_072775.1:20887669-21012669 GCF_022539595.1 Amphiprion ocellaris
TACTGCCTCCCATGAGTCACTAAAGTCCTCATGAAAAACATTTAGTGCCACCATCACCCAAACTGGAATGCTCCTTATATCAACAAACCCTTGACACTTGGCATCCACTGCTTCATGAGTCAGTTCTTGGGGTTGCTGCTTGTAATCCAAACCAATGAAGGTGTTGCTTGAGGGTTTAGCACGTGGCAGCAGTCACCTTCTCTCCCCAAACAGGAGAGTCACATCATAAGTTGTCACCCATAGACAGGAAGCAGCATAAGCAAACTCCAGTCAACAGGTGTACTGATGCAGCTTGAGGCCTGCAGGTTACAACAGGCTTGCAGGAGGCCTACCTGTTCATATGAAGCTTAGATAAGTAAATCTAGACAAAACAGCACAAGTAGCCTCTCACTTCCTAATGATCCAAATAGCAAATTTGTGACAACACAAACCATCAAAAGTTTGCACTGAGTCAAGAAAAAAGCGTTATGAAGATCTAATGACACAATTTGTTTTACCTGCCTTGAACAGAGTGTGCCTGTCTTTGTGGAGAGCACAACGGATGCCATGTGTCAGTCTACTTTAGTAGCCATGGCTTTTTAATTTAATTACTCCTTCATTGATGCCACTTATTAAGTACTGGCAGAACATCGATGTTAAAGATCAATCATAGTGCCAGCAAACTGCCTCTCTACACTGATTGTTTTTGGCTGCAAGTTTATACAATATTTGACTATAGAACAACAGACGTTTTCAACTGCTGGTTGTTGTCTTTCTGCAAATTCTTACTATATATACACCCTCGTACACAATTGTTTGATCTTCAAAAAGTATGCGAGACAAACTAGCCTGTCAGCGTCAATGTCAGCATTTCTTCAGTGACAACTGAGAAGAACTGTTGGTCTCGGAAAGAATTTCTGCTCCAAGGAGTAGACTGACCCCGAATGGCTGACTCTTTACGTTGGCTACCTAGCCTGCTAGCAAGCTACAAACTTACCAGTAGACAATCCGTGTTTATTTCTGACTTTGGGTCCTTCAACATGGCATCGATTTTTTCAAATCGAGCCTCCATACTTTCCCCAGCAGACATCTTGCTGTTAAACTCAGTCCCGACGTTGGGTTATGAACAAAAACAGCTCACTGGCGAGGCAGAAGGCTGGCTAGCTAGCTTTAGCAGCCAGCGGTAGCTAGCTAGCCAAATGTTCCTTTCTTCGTGAGAACTTTACGCCGCACTTCAAAGAAAATACATCGTTCTCCTCGAGCTTTCGCAGACAATGAAGGCTTTACGGCTGCACTGAACATGCAAAAGCCACATTTTCAGAGTCGAAGGATATTTTTCCCAGTATGAATAGCAAACAACTTCAGTGGCAAAGATAAATGCGGCGACAGATTAGTCAGCCTCCGTAGGATGCCACTGAGGAGAAGAGCTTAAAATGTTGGTGCATCCAAACAAAAGGGAGTTAAAACGTAAATGCAGTGTCTCTTTGAAAAACACAGTTTGTGGGAAAGCTAGTCCAGGCCCGTTCCCATATCTGTGCCAGGCCCCTTGCAGAAAACGGCAAACGAATCTGACAGCTCAAAAGTAGAAGTGGTGGGAAAAAAACTTCTGCTTCTTCCAAATTTCGATCAGTTTAAACACGGAGTCGCTACAACGTTTAACGGCTGCCCATCCGCTGCATCCCGTGCACTGTCATTGACCGTCGGCTGTTTCCCGTCCAAAATGCTTTATCTCTCAGATTGATTACTTATTAATCTGGTTTGCGGTGTGTTAGTTGTCGGAAAACAATCGCAGACGATGCCCGATTTTCTCCCACAGCCTGGCCAACATGTCCGCCTTCCTGTTCAAACACCCCGGAGAAGCTACTTCAAAATGTCAAGTACTGCGCATGCGCAATGCCGAGGCGCATTCAAAGAGTTCACAGGATGATGGGGGCAACACGTTGCTGCTCCCCAATGTTACATGAAAACGTACGAATCTCAGAGAAAATCTACCTCAGAGGAAGACAAATTATATCAGCATTAGTTAGAAAATTTTAATTTTCTTTATTTTAATCGTCCACAATTCATCTCGGGTGTGTGCGCCATACGTATCCTGGATTTTCTGTGTTATATACATTATTTGTAAAGATCAGTCACCACAAGCTAACTATCTTCTTTACCGTTGACTGCAGTGATTAACACGTTCATTTTTATGTCACAGAGATATCCGATAATAACTCTCAGATTATTGTATTGTCTATTCTATTCTATTCTATTCTTGGCATGAATATCAGGTCCAAGAAATGTGATTAGGAAGGCTATTTGAAGTGCTACGCGTTATTTGTTTGCTGAAAATTCTGCACATTAAAAAAACATGCTTGTCACAGTTTGTAATATATGCGGAGTTGCTTGCTACATGATAACTGTAGGGTGATTTACCTTCATTGTAATCTGTTTGTTCCTGAAGTCTTCCTGTAGGGTGCGGTGTTCTACAATTTATGGTAAGAGTTGTTTGAAAGACTTAAAAAAAATAGACTTTTCATGTTGACTTTAATGGTACATAAGGGAATAAAAAGTTTAATACTACTGTCACTTGTTCCTTGGAAAATAGCAGTCAGTCTTCACTTACAGTGGTAATTTCTGCACAAAGTAAGCAATATTAAAGTCACAAATACAGTAAAGCCAATTAAACTCATGAGTCACTAAAGCCCTCATGAAAAAAATTTAGTGCCACCATCACCCAAGCTGGAATGCTCCTTATATCAACAAACCCTTGACACTTGGCATCCACTGCTTATGAGTCAGTTCCTGGGGTTGCTGCTTGTAATACAAACCAATGAAGGTGTTGCTTGAGGGTTTAGCACGTGGCAGCAGTCACCTTCTCTCCCCAAACAGGAGAGTCACATCATAAGTTGTCACCCATAGACAGGAAGCAGCATCAGCAAACTCCAGCCAACAGATGTACTGATGCAGCTGGAGGCCTGCAGGTTACAACAGGCTTGCAAGAGGCCTATCTGTTCATATGAAGCTTAGATAAGTAAATCTAGACAAAACAGCACAAAAAAAGCTGTAGGGTGATTTACCTTCTTTGTAATCTGTTTGTTCCTGAAGTCTTCCTGAAAGAGGCGGTGTTCTCCAACTTATGGTAAGAGTTGTTTGAAAGACTTTTTTTTTTTTTTTTTTTAAATTAGACTTTTCGTGTTGACTTTAATGGTACATACAAAGAATAAAAAATTTACTAATACTACTGTCACTTGTTCCTTGGAAAATGGCAGTCAATCTTCACTTATAGTGGTAATTTCTGTACAAAGTAAGCAATATTAAAGTCACAGATACAGTAAAGCCCATTAAATCCAATGTATAAATTCTGTAGATCTGTCAAGTAGTGACATATGTTGACCTGAAAACCCATAGGTGTAGAATTGGATTAGCTGTGCCCAGAAACTTGAATTGAGCAAAGGCACATATCTGCAAGTTAGAAAAAACAAACGGCACAGACTGATGTTTAACTTGTAGGCATACACTACTGTTCAAAAGTTTGAGGTCACCCAGACAATTTCATGCTTTCCATGAAAACTCACACTTTTATTCATGTGCTAACATAATTGCACAAGGGTTTTCTAATCATCAGTTAGCCTTTCAACGCCATTAGCTAACACAATGTAGCATTAGAACACAGGAGTGATGGTTGCTGGAAATGTTCGTCTATACACCTACATATATATTCCATTAAAAATCAGTAGTTTCCAGCTAGAATAGTCATTTACCACATTAACAATGTCTAGAGTGTATTTCCGATTCATTTGATGTTATCTTCATTGAGATAATTGCTTTTCTTTCAAAAATAAGGACATTTTAAAGTGACCCCAAACTTTTGAACAGTAGTGTACATGTATGTGGATGTATTCGGCTGTGTGCATGCTTGTGACCTATGTATCACTGAATAAATGACTCATTAATTCCTTTGCATGTTGAATTTATTTGTTCATTTATTAGTTCTGTTTAGTGTGCTTTTATTTAATACCTTTCATTTTTGCTCTTTGTGAATCGATGAGACGTTCTGTCCTACATAAGGTTTATGTAGGACAGATTTAGACTTTAATAGTCTAAATTACAGTATAATGTGTATAACAAGAATACGGTAGAATATAATATTCTATCTTTACATCATATGTCAGTATTACTAAATACAATAGTAAACACAATAAAAACCTTAATTTGGATAAACAACATCACATAAAAGCAAGTCTATTAAAATGGGTATTCAGAAAATGTTTTTAATAAAAGTATGCATACACAAAATTGTCTTCACTGCTGAGAGTTACACATTAGTTTGAACAAAAACTAAAAAATATTGTTTATTTGTTGTTTGTTAAAGTGACTTTTAAGGAAAAAAACATCCCCATAATATGCTGTAAGAAGCCCCACTTTGGACATCAATAATTTTTAAACTTTTCCCATTCTGATCAGTTCTATACTCCATCATCTAATGCAGTAACATAAAAGCTAGCCAATAGTAATAAAAAAATATTACTTGTCTAAAAGGCTAACTAGATGACTTTATGTAAAGATAATAACATTGTGCTATATTACCTTGCTGTAGCACTAGCTAGCTAGCTAGCCTGAATTGTTCACTGATGCTGGGTAGATTACTGAGGTAAGTTGATGTAACATTTTAATAAAAGAAAATGATAGATTTCTGATCAAATGTACACATCGTTATCTAATACTGTAACACTAAAACTAACCAGAAGTAAAAATGTACTATTATCTGTCTAAAAGGTTACCGAGCTTACTTAATGTTAAGGTAATAGCATTATGCATAATTAGCTTGCTGTAGCATGAACTAGCTAGCTTGTATCCTTGGCTAGTGGCAGCTACATGGTCATGGTAACTGGTTTAACTTTTTGTGTGTGTGTGTGTGTGTGTGTGTGTGTGTGTGTGTGTGTGTGTGTGTGTGTGTGTGTGTGTGTGTGTGTGTGTGTGTGTGTGTGTGTCAGAAATATAAATATCAGTGATAATAAAGTTATATTAGAATTATAATTATTGTCCTAGACCTACCAATTCCAAATTATTTTACAATAATAAGACCGCTTTAAATAGTCAAAAGTAATTTCAGTATGTGCTAACAAAATATTGAAACTGTTTTACTGGTAGGAGGAAATTGCAACAGGTGGCTTTGAGGTAAGTTGAATTTTGACAATACAAGTCAAGAGTGTGGACTTGCTAATATTAGATTTCTGATGAATTGCATATGCCATCATTTAATACAGTAACCTTAAAGCTAACCTGCAGTAAATATATTGCTATCTGTCTTAAAAGCTAACTAGCTGACTTTATGTTAAGCTAATAACATTGTGCTACATTAGCTTTATGTAGCACAGCTAGCTTGAATTCTTCGCTGGTGTCACTGAATTTTCCCGGTTTGACATTGTTTTTTTTTTTGTCACAAATTTGAATAAAAAAAAAATGTAATGTGGAATCATTTCTGTATGTTGTATCTAATATTTGAGTTGCAGCCGAGTCATAGCAACACCATATTTTGAAAATAAAGTGAATGCTGTGCATAAGTAACACGTTTGGATTGATTGGGGGCTTCTTCAACCAGCACCGGGGCATCTTTCATGGGTCATGGGAGAAGATGCTCCTTTTCTAAATGTTGGATTTAGTTTATTAATATAAAAATTGTAGACCGTTATGATTTAATTACCCTACAAATGTGTACACTTCCTCCTGGTGTAGATATTGTATTGCTACTCAAAATTTATTGGCTATTCTGAAACAAAGTAGACATTGTTCCTAAGGGGGGTGCCGTTATACAGTGCCTGACGCAGTGTTTTTTTCTCATTACAACACTCTTAAACCACAGTTGCCTATTCTGGTTATTTAAGCGGGTATTTGCACAGTCAGTCACCAGGTTGTTTTTTTTCTTGTGTGGTGTTTTCGCCTCCCTTCAGAGCAACACAGTGAACTGAACCAAACGGTACGTACAGTATCTCCCTGACGTCAGTCGGCGCTCCGTCACTGTGCGCAGATCAGCTGGAGCAGAGCGCAGCGGAGCAGCATCGGCGGCGGTGTTTGGTGCCAGGGACGCAAATTAACCCAGAAACTCCATTCTTCGTGGACATCGCCATGTAACGCCTTCCCGTACACATAAGGTAGGCTTGGTTTTTCTGTCTTCACGCTTTTAACACTTATTAAATGCCACGCGCTGCTAATCCACGTTGGTTATGATGAGCCGGGGTGATGGCAGCCTGTCAGTCCGTCTGCGAGGCTTCAACAGATGCTTAAAGTTTGTTTCACCAGGAGATTTAAACAAGAGTTGACTGTGGATGGGGAAATGAAACTATCAAACCATTAGGTGTAATCAGTGGGAAATCAAAGTGTCTGTGGACCTGTTTGAATGCAACAATGCCGCATTTAAAATCTGATTTCCCATGCTTGAAGTCTCCGCTGTATAATGTGCAAATTAACAAACCTGGCCTAATGTCGTGGCTGATGCATGACTGTAAATGTTTCGCATCTGTGTAACCGATCTACATTCAGCTGCAAGACAAGTAGATTTTTATCTAAGATGTTATTGGTATTTAAATACTTCTAATCATTAATAAAGTCATGCCTAGTATGTCAGGAAGCAGGCCACTAATTTTCATGTTTGTCCGTTGAAGACTGCTGAAGTTTCCTCAGGTTTGTGTTGAAACAAGCCTCAGCAGCTTTGGTAAAGTCATATCAGATAAGAGTGAGCAGGACATGTATTTGGAGGCTTGTCATTGTAATTACAAGCAAACCAGTCTGTCTTGACTGCATCTGTGTTTCATGTCCCAAAGGTTACATTCCTTGTGTCTCCATTAACCTTTCTGTACTTCCAAAATGTCATTAGTGCTAATTAGTATTACATGCTCATTAGAGTCAGCAGAGCTGAGATTTTCCTAAATGCAAAGAGGCACTTTTTGATGGGCAAATGTAATCTCAGATGCTGAACTGGCACTTTTCGATGTTTTTACTATGGAGGGGTTTATAGCCCTGGACAATATATTAATGTAGTGTTGCTTTACAAGGCATTAAGTGCAGACTAAGAATATCTGATAGGCTTTGATTGTCTCCAGCAAATATACAGGGTGTAAAAAATAACTCCTAATGAATTTTCTAAAGAGAAAACTCCTTATACTGTAAGTCACACAGGTCGCGCAGTATCACGAGTATACATTCTGAATGACCAGTGTGGATTGGGAATTAACTGGGTGGCCTGTCTCACCTGGAGCACGCGCAGCCCTGTCAGAAAGGGCAAGAGCTGGAGGGGTCAGGAGGCTCTGAACGCTGACCATCTGGCCCTTGGGGGGCTGGTTTCCTCACTAGCTGTCTTTGTTCCCAGTGAACAATTGGGACTTAATCTGGGAGGAGATAAGTAAGGCCCCATGACACCACTCCTGCACTCAGACAGGTTTCTCTCTTTAGCCTTGAAGGAGACGTCTCTTTCCCATGTTGCTTTTTGAAGGCTTTGGGTTGGTTGGGTTTTGTGCTGTATATTTTCTTTGTGTGGCTGCAGCATCTGAACTTTTCAATTAACATTTATTAATTATAAGTGTCACATCGGCGCTGAAGATGCTGCAAGTGAGTGAGACGTAGTTTTTATAGTTGAAAATTGTGGCTCAAATTGGTTCAACTATGGTTGTGTTTGGTTTGCTGTTACATTCACAGTATATATGAACAGTATGATATGGATGAATAATAAGCACATCCACGGTCCCCTCTTTTTCATCACAATTGCATGTTGAGCAATTTAAAAGTAAAAACCAAGTTAGTTGTAACACATTTCAATTCACCTTCAAAAGAGGACCTATTAATAATACATCTTTATAGCATGCCCAAATACTATTTTGTTGACCTTTTATCTTGTTAGAATAATGGCTGCCTCTGTTCACATTCTCGTTATCACAGTAGTTTTATTGTGTAGAAAACCTGCTGTGAGGCAAATAGGTTTTCCAAAAATGCAACGTGACATTTCTTCCTTTAAAAAGCTCTGCCAAGCTGTCGATAGATTACTGTCTCACATCCATTTGTACATAAGGCAATTGTCACCAGGGTAACAGGTTGATTTATCTGTTCTCATTATTCTGTCACTATTATTTTGAGCACATCAAGACTCCTTTTTTTTGCAGTTTGCTCAGTTGGCCCTCTGTGTTTGTCCTTTTTTCCTGGGAAAGATAGAAGATATATACTAATTTGAAAGGCAAGTCGTCTTTCTAGTTAGTGCTCTATGTTTTGACAAACCAGTGTGTGATAGATCACCGAGATTTGCCCTCAGCATCATAACAAAAAGACATAGACACCATTGATTACCAGTTAAGTCAGTAACGCAGTGGTTTCGGTTTCTATTGCAGCAGCACCAGCGCCAGAAACACGTCATTTTAGATATTGATCTGTGAAGCAAAATCTTTTTAACAGAAAACACCTCGCAGATGATCCATGATACCAATTTAGATCACAAAAACACCGCTGGGACTAGTCAGCAGTGCAGGCAGATGTTTCCGTTGATCCTTTCAGAGGTAATTCTTAGTGATTGTGGGCTTTTCTGATCTTGAGTACAGATGGTACAAGGGACAAAATCCCAAAATAGAGAGGTCAGTGCTATTGTTTCACACTTTTCTGGCCACAGCATCACAGGACCCAGAAAACAGGTGGTCTTCAAAGTTGGCGCCATTCATCAAATCGCTGAGGCAGGAGTCAGGACCCTCTTTTCAGGTTTTTCCTCATGCCAATGTTCTTGAAGTGTGTATGTCATGATAACCTATTCTGTGATGTAAACATTGCCAGGAAGAAATTATTTTAATCGTTTAAAAAATAGCAATACCACAGTGTAAATATACTACATTACAAGTAAAATCCTACCTACTTCAGCGAACACAGGAAGCTTCTTTGAGTGTTTTTATTTCTATATTATATTTTTTCAAATATTATTAGGTGTGCATCAATATCTTAGCGCTATTTTAATGTTGTAAATCCTAGAGATTCAAGGTGATTCTTTATTCTAGTTCTCTGCTGTTTGCAGCTGAATCTGAAATAATACATTTTATTTCATATGTATTGCACACTGTGTGTGTAAAATAATTTTTGCGAGTTAGAAAGTACCATATAGAAGATGTATAAAGTAGCATTAATGTTAATACCTATTACATTACCTCAAAATTGTACTTCGGCACAGTATTGCCATCAGTTTCAAATTGAGATCAATTATCATATGAAACATTATTACATTGTACGTACATGTCAAACAGAAAAAACAGTCACCCAGAAATTGTGGATTTCTTTCATCATTTCCCAAGATTTTGTATCATTCTTTGTGAGTTATTTTTAGCGCTTTAGCCGTAACAGCATCTAATGTAAGTGTGAGATTCATCATTCGGTTAAGTTATACATGCTGGATTAGACAGATAGTATTAGCCATTGACCTCAGCAAGGTCAGTGTACGTCAAAGATAAAACAAAATGCCATTTTAATCAAAACATCAAGCTTAAAAGAGGATGTCAGACCTGATGTGTATCCATGTGGAACACCAAATGTGTTTCACATGGATGCACATCAGGATGCTTGTAAACTTTTAACCTGTCCTCTTTATTGAGGGCCAAGAATGCCAGGAACACTCTGTTAACTAAGCGTAAATGAGTAAAAGAAAATATTTACAAACAGTTAGGGCAATGTCTGGGCATACTCTATAGCAAGTAACATCTCTTTGAATTCTACGTCTTAAAAGCAGCAGTCAGAATAGTTAATGTAACTGAGTGTGTAGTTTGAAACACCAGCCACCATGATCTGAACATTTAATACTTGCGTTCTGCGATTTTGTCGTTATATGATTTCACCAGAATCATGGAAAATGTAAATATCTGGAAAAGTGGTCATCTCCCTTTCCTTTTTAGTGACCAAATCGCTTCTCAAAAATGTAGCCTGGCAGAAGAGGGAAAGCACTGATAAGGTCTGGAGAGGAGAAGAGGAGTCAAAGGAATTGAAGAGATGGGAGAAAAGGTTGAAACAGATGTGGGCGTGATGAAGAGGCAAACAAGGCAGCTGGATGCAGACAGCAGGAGACATACTGGTCAACATTTTTTTTAAATTAAAAGAAAAAAAAAATTTATCCGAGCCTCACTTGTGGCTGATCAGATAAGTTAAATCAACAAATAAGGGTGGAGTGTGCACAGGGTGGAGTGAAATGTGACACAAACTGTAAGTACTGTATGAGGGTGTATGACACACTCGACAATTGGATCATTAAAGCTAGTCCCACAAAGGCCTGTGCCCCTCCCCCAGCTGAAAGGAGATGTCAAAGGTCTGTGACCTCTTCCATTTATGTGCATTGATCCTTCTTGTGGAGGAGGGGCTTTCTCCTCAAAGTCCTCCACCATCAGCTGTTATATCTTAGTTTCACCTGCTGGAAGTGGAATGATGATTTCATTTGCTATTTAACTGTGTTCCGCTTCCACACAGCATACAAACTGTAACCAGTTTGATTATAATGGTGCTTGTCCATGGCAAAAGTCTCACCTATCTCAGTATACAGACTAAATTTACTTGACATGAACAATTCTAATAATAATTGATGTTGACATTTTTAAACAAAAATGCCAATAGTGCTTAGTCTGTCGAATCTATACTACTGTTCAAAAGTTTGGGGTCGTCCAGACAATTTCATGCTTTCCATGAAAACTCACACTTTTATTCATGTGCTAACATAATTGCACAAGGGTTTTCTAATCATCAGTTAGCCTTTCAGCACCATTAGCTAACACAATGTAGCATTAGAACACAGGAGTGATGGTTGCTGGAAATGTTCCTCTGTACCCCTATGGAGATATTCCATTAGAAATCAGCTGTTTCCAGATAGCATAGTCATTTACCACATTAACAATGTCTAGACTGTATTTCTGATTCATTAAACATTATCTTCATTGAGATAATTGCTTTTCTTTCAAAAATAAGGACATTTCAAAGTGACCTCAAACTTTTGAACAGTAGTGTATTTCTTTTAATTATTGTATTTTGGACTGTGTTGAACCATTCCCTGAAATGTTGCTTGAAAAGATGATGAACTGAGAAGTATTCAACCTTTTGTCCTTTCTCCTAGCTGTCATGTTCCCAAGTCACAGTTTGATAAACCACACGCTTCCTCTCATTGTACCCACCTTTTCCTCTTACATCACATGCAGTATTGTAGTATATAAAAGCAATATACAAAATACGTATAGTATAGCACATAGAATTTACTTGGAAACAAGCTTATGTTTTTATGGTAAGGAATTGTGGTCAGTATTTGAAGGATATTTTTATATTCTGATAAACAAATAACACAGCGGTTAACCCTTCAAGTGGAAATCAAATCAGGAGCATATCTGAACTTTACACTGAGCTTATGTTAACATACTTGCTGAAGAAGCTGTTGCTGTTAATTAGAGTTATTGTAGGACAAGTTGCTCTCAGTTAAATGTGTCTGACCATGAATTTGTGTTGTTGGATGAGAGTCTACTTCACATTTCTGTGTTTATGGCCTGCTTAGGAGTGAAGGGGGAAAGGGAAATGCTGTGAGGATAAAATACCTTTCAGCTAAAAAAAAAAAAAGCCATTCTTTCACACACTCCTAGAGGGTAACTTTTAGTGAGGGATAAAAGGAACTTACAGTCAGGACCGACATGCAACACGTAGGAGTACAACCAAAAAGACTGTCCTGAACATCCTGCTCTTTGTTGAGAGGGAGGCATGGGATGATAATTGTGTGTGTGTGTGTGTGTGTGTGTGTGTGTGTGTGTGTGTGTGTGTGTGTGTGTGTGTGTGTGTGTGTGTGTGTACATTTATGCATGAGTGAAACACGACCCCGGTAGATGGCACTTCCTTCTCTCTTGCTATCTGTGGTTCTGACATGCAGGGCAGGTTCTTATCTGTCACTGCTGGAACCTAAAGACTCAGTGAACCCAATCCATAGTTTATTTAAGCCCTCTGTCTTTATAACAGTACTGATATTTATTTCTATTTATACACCTTTTTGTAGCACTGTTACAAAATATTTCATAAAGGCATCTGAATGTCGTTAGAAGTTAAAAAATCACCTTTACTCCGGGCATTCCCACTCCCAGATCAAAGTTGACATAGCTCCCTGACAGAAATGAATGGAACTTATCTGGTTGTACCCTCAAGTCGTTCATCAGGAAGCGTGTCTGGAGCAAAGTCAAAGGGTCACCGTAAGGCACGAGTGCATACATGTGCAAGGGAGCATGGCATGTCAAGGTGAAGGAGGAATTTCAGTCTTTTATTCCCTCGGTTGAACGCTCAATAAACAAATGAGGTTGCATCTTACATCACATCACAGCCCGATTGTGGCATGAAGTGTGAACTCATGTCTCCAGTGTTCATCTTTTTTTTTTATATATATATCAATCTCTTGGATTTTTGTTGTCTCCATTACACCAATATGAGCTCATGGAGAGCAAAGTGTGCCCCATGGAGACCACTTAGTAATAATATATCCTCATTCTTGCCATTGAAACCTGGAAAGCATCCAGCAGAGAATCCCTTCTTGCACAGCACTGTTACGGAACAGTGTGTTCTCACAGGGTGTACTGCTGTATTCCTCCCATGTGCCTGCATACCAACTCCAGAGGAACAGTACCTGTGGCCAGACTGATGCTTACGTGTTCTTTTTAACGGGTACAGTGTGTGCTGTGGCACCGGCTTGATCATAGCACAATAGTCTGAAGGAAAGTTAATGTTTTTTAGGTTGCATTTCATTGTTTTGGCCTTCAGTGCCGCATTTTTGATTAACACTGTAGTGAGACACACTGATCGTCATCTTCTACATTCGTCATTGTATTTTGACTTAAACTGACCCACTTCACATTTCTTGGAGTGCTCTGTTCATAGATGGAAGTATCTTAAATGCAAGTGTTAATACTGCGCACAGTGTGTATGCATCTATCTGTGCAAAACATAGCTGCATAGAATTGTTTGTTATAGTTGTGTTTAATATTTCCTTTGGTTGGCGATTCATTATAGGACTGAAATGATTAGTTGATTAATCATTAAAAGTTGAATCATAAATAATTTTGACAAGTAACTGTTTAGGTCATTTAACAAGAAATAATGAACACAGAGCATTCTTAGTGTCTGCTTTTTCCTGGTCTTCTCTGTTTCATTTGGGGTTTGGGGTCTGATAAATTTTTTTGAACATGTAAACTCTTTTCAAAGGGCTAATCATAAAACACACATCTGTATGTACGTAAGATTAAAGTCACAAAAATATGAAACATTCTGCCATGTTGTGTATTTAGCAGTATTGATGTAAAAACATTGGATGTGTGTTAACAACAGCTGGAAACACTCAGGCATGTTGCCAGATTTCCCACTTCACCACAGCACATCATTGCCTTTGGCCACATACACTGTTCCAAATTCCCTCCACCACACACACATACAAACACACACACATGCACGCATGCACATACACACACACACACACACACACACACACACACACACACACACACACACACACACACACACACACACACACACACACACACACAAACACACACAGGAACACACACAAATACACACACTGAGATATACAAACAACCTCCCAAACATGACACTGACTCTCTCACTCTTCATATTGAAACACAAGGTCAGCGTGTGTTGATGCTGCCAGGACTGTGGGGGAGAGAGCTGACTGTAGCAGTAGACTTTTCCATAGGCTGTCACAGCTTGTCCAAGGCTACGGTTACCAAGACTCGGCCCTCTGCTGCGAGGACTCAGCGTTCCTCTGTGGCAAGGGAGGTCATTCTCTCTCTCTCTCTCTCTCTCTCTCTCTCTCTCTCTCTTTCTTGCTCTCTCTCAGTCTTTTTTCTCTATTCACCCAATTGCAAGCCAAGTACAGCCAGCAGTAAAACAGGAAACTGTTGAATTAAAGAATTACTTTGAGGATTTTCTCACTACATCTGTTTATTAACTTTAACTGCAAGAAGTGTTTTACAGTTTCTGTCCACCATCATCTAAACAGCAAAGAATGGTGTTTGTCCTTCCAGCAGATTTCAAGAGGTGTAATGCCATGGAGCAACTAGTGGTCCAGTAATTTAATGACAGTTTTGTGGTGAAACACAGTTTTGTATTATGATAGGACCAGAAAAGACAGAAATGTGGAGAAAGAGAACAAGAGAATGGCATGCAGTTAAGGGTCTGCCCGCTGAGAACCGTGCCAGAGCTTCGCCCATGTAGTCGCATGTATTGGGTCACTCTGAAGAACACACTTTATTCCTTCTGCTTTTTTTTCTCCTGTAATCTGTCACCAGCCTGTAAAATGTTTATGTGTGCTTAATTTTTACTGTAGTAAAACTGCTGAATCTCTACGTCAGATTTTAATGAGAAAAATACAAAATGCCGGATCACGTCTACCTGCAATGATCTGTCTTTTTCTGGTCTTTGTCGATGGAAGAGCAAGAGCGAGTGCTTTTTCTTACATGGGCCTGACTAAGCTTGTAGTGCGGTAGTACACTTGGGATTTGTTTTTTCCCTATATATTAATCCACTAAATTTACGACATCACTCAGCTGGTCACTGCAGCACATTTGAGGTCAAACTGTTTTTGTTCAATTTTAAGAGCCACTCGTCTACTGTTCAGATTTTGGTGACTTGGTACCTGAGTGCCTTATTTACCACCATCTCCGCCAGGTGCACCTTATTGTTCCAGGAGCCCTCTGTTGCATCTGCTAGTTGGTAAAGTATTCCATCTCTGGTAAGGATCATTGCAGGATGAAGTGCTAACAGCCCTGAATAGGTTTACTGTCACTTTTTCTCATCAGCATGGTTCGTGTGTGGGGTCAAGCCCTGAACAAAGAATGCTTCTGCTCCCATTGTCCCATTAAACAAAAAGAGTCCTGCTGATGCTGTGGCTCTTGCTGTAAGGAGGACTGATGGGATTTAAGTGTGGGTCTCATCACCGAGGGCAACCTGGCGCTTATTAATCTGGAAGTAGGGGATAATGGAGGGGATGTGGCAGTAGAGTAAGGGGGTAACGGGGGTAGGGTGCTGCTGATGCAGCAGTGCTGCCTGAGGTCAGGAAGAGGGGCATGATAGATACAGCTGATCGCCCGGTAAGGAAGTTTAGAGGGAAAGAGGAGGAGGCTACTTCGTCAGGACATTCAGAAGTCTCTTTGTCACGCTGTCACTCAAATGGATTCAAGGTGGCTGAGACTTTTTCGGGGAGGAAAAGAAAGGAGAGGTCCTATTGTGAAAGGTGGATCTCTCTCTCTCTGGACGCCTGATAAACACAACAGGCTTCTTTCTTCTGTCCTCTGCATGGGTGCTTGGTAGTCCTGCTTGGGAAAATTAAGTTAGTATGTCAAATGTGAGAACTTTTCGGTGAACAAAATTAAGAGACCACTTGTCCTTTAGAAAAAAGGAGTTAAAGCTAAAATTTTGTAGAGCCAGAGCTCATTTTTTTCAGCTTGTCAATTATTCTTGATAATATGTAATCATTTAAATTATAAAAGAGTAAAATGTATTCATCTATCTTTTCTAAAGCTTAAATGGATGTCTTGTTGTTCTGCAATTAACTGAAAAAACATATATATTCACCTCATAGCAACTCAAACTACAATAGATATTATTTTGTGTTTCTCTTCTTGTAAAATGATTTCAAGGGATCAACTGATTATCCAAACGGCTCAAGATTAACTTATCATGTCTGTCAATATATTACTTTTTTCCAGACATAGAGTGGCGTAATAAATGTATTTAGTGTATTCCTCTGGAGTTTTCATAACAACATCAGAAACCATAAGATATCAAAAGCTGGGATTGAGTCATTGATCAAATTTATAGCATCCTAATTATGATAATTTACAATTTAGAATTTATTTAAAAGTTGTTTAACAATTTAATTTCTACAAGCAGACATATAATTAACGTGTACAGACTAAAAGAATAGAAAAGAATAGAGTTTCCCTGTTTTGTTGAATTATTGAGAAAAGGGTTGTTTGAGATTTTTTACTGCCACACATTTGTACTTAAACGTAGCTGTTGTTTTTTCACCTAATAATACACTCACTTTGATTTTAAAGCCTTTGCAATGATCACTTTCTAAAGTCTTCTGTTAGTATCACATCCTCAGCACGTCCACTTAACTGACGTGATGTGGAGGGAAGGTGGAGTACAGCACAGGCCAACTCCCAGAACTGGAACCTGACCCCTTTGCTAGGTTTGTCATCTGATAAGAACAAATGTTTTGATAGTGTCGGCCCTTTCAACGTGATCCATGGCTCTCCTTTTACACCCCATAACAAATAGGGCTGTCTAAACAACAGTTTATGGCCAGGACAAGGCCTGGTCAACCATCATCAAAGATCTACGCTGGGATGAGCCATTAGGTGTGGACCAGATGTTAGAAGAAGCTGTGATGATGGCGGAGGATCAATTTCTATCACAGAACAGATAGTCTTAAAATATTTTTTGGTTTGTCCTTAAATATACTTTTTGGTTTATCTGTAAGGCTAACTATAATTAGTTTTTTTTTTGGTTTGTTTTAACATCAGGGCTAATTTTTCCAACCTCACAATAAAAATGAATTTTTAAAAAAATGCATTTTCACCAGTGAAAATTTTAAAATTGTTAATGTTCTTCTCTTTCCCTCCTTATGCCCTTTAGCATTGACCGGTGTTTGACCGCTGCAACTGACAGCTTTACAGTATGAAATAGAACTCATTGTTGTCTTATTCAATATGGCTTCTCTGAATAAGCCTATAAATGTATTAGGGTCCTGTGTCTCTCTCTGTTGTTCCAACTTGGGTGAACTGGCGTTCAACCCGCCAGTGCTGTAAAATGCAGATTGGGTTCACTGACAGGCCTTCTGTTTTATTACACAGTTGTGAACAACATTGTAAACTGTCACTTGTCCTTCACTTTCATTCACTTATTCCATCAGGGATAACATTAATGGGAGCAGATCTCTGTGTTTTCTGGAACGCGATCAAAGAACTGTCAATGTTTGACGATGGACGACAAGAGATACTATTTTATATTGTATTATGTTGGTTTTCTGGTTTATGGAAAACATGCCCACCGATTTAAATCTGGCATATAGTTTTGCAACTGAGACTAAATCCAATATGTCTTCAGTTTCAAGGACAATAATAATAGCCGGGCCTGTTGCTGGGTGAGGGTTATAAGAACTCGTTCATTCATGCAACATTCATTAAAGGTTGCATAATAACACAAAACCTTTTGTGACTAGCCATTGCCTAATTGCATTGCATTGATCTGAGTCATCAGAAACTGCTGGGAAAGCAATATTTTGTCTAAAAATATAAGTATTAGGCTTCTCTGTTTGCTTTTAACGGAGTTAACCACCAAAACTGATAGAACTGATGAGATTAGACTGCCTCGATAGGTCAATAAAAATATTTAACCACATTGATTGACTGAAGTATCACATTTGGGCTATTGCTACATATAGGGCCACAATGAACAATCAATAAATTAAGTCAATAATTAGTCATCAATAGCTTGGTTTGTAGATTTTCACAAAAACATCATAAAATGCCAGTCACAACATCCAGATGCCCCACATCTGCAAATGTGTGGTTTGCGAGACTCAGAGTAAGTTATTAAAGTAGTTGCAGAATAATTCTAATTTGATTGACCAAACAATAAATTGAGTAATTGTCTCAGTTGTATTTGCATATTTAGTTATATCTGTCAAGCAATATGCTAAAATACGTTTGTATTTTTGAGATTTTTCTATGAACAAGCAGCGGCAGTATTTTGTGTTACGTAGAATTGACTTGTTTTAGTTGAGCTTGTTTTCCATTTGTGCTGCATCAATTATCTGTTTGGTCGGCCTTTGCCATTAAATGACGCTGGCCTTTGTCAGTTGCTGCGATTCAGTTTAAGGTTAAATGCCATGCCCTTAAACTCATCCTCTAGGCCACACTGTGTGGCAAGGTCACCACTCCAATCAACCCAGTGGTAATACAAAGGCCGCTTGTCCCCTAATGAATTAGCTCCACAGTTCTGCAGCGAGTTACTACACCTCTCTCCAGCCCTTCGCAGGCCTTCCCAGGACTGCTATCCTTTCACATGCACCCCCCAACCCCTAATTTTGAAATGAGTTTTATAACTGGACAGTAAACTTCCAGTGGCTTAATGATGATGACTTCTTCATGTGCCCAAATGCTCCTTTTGTCCACCCCTCCTCAGGCCCGAGACCCTGCCCCCGTTCCCTCTGGTCACACCAAGCTTTAAACCCTGGTTCACCCCACTTTATAGTTCTACAGATAATCCCCTAGAACGCATACATGTGCACGTGCACACGCACACACACATGCACCCTGAGGCTATTATCTCCACTGAGCCCTGCTCTGTCTCTTTCTCCCTGTCCTTCTTTCTGTTGCTGCCGACTTCAGCAATGGCATTCAACTGGAATGTTTGCCTTTGTTTGTTTGGCTCACTGGAAAGCCATGAATGACCTTAGCTCATCTGCTATCCTCACTAGCACCAATTTGCACTTCAGGGCCCAGCAGGCAGTCCTGAGGAGCAGGAGGAGGAGGTTTCCAAGAAGGTTGTGGGGCTTTTATAAGGAAATTAGAGATGTGGCCTGCCACCCGGATAGTAAACAACAGTGCGAGCCCTCACACCCTTGGCGTCAGATAGTTCACATGACGCTAGTAGAAAAGAGTATTCTGTTACGGGAATTTTCACATGGTGGCTATTTTGTTTTCTTGTTTTGGTTTTTGACAGTTGAGCTGCAGGACTGTTTTCTTATTATAACATCCTGAGTAGCACCTTGGTTGCTATACTTCCTTCCCATCTCATACTCATCTCTCAACTCAATTTGTTGGTTGAGGACTTTCAAGTTCCTGCAGAGCCAGAGACTCAACCTGTGCTTCCATTTATTGCTTTTTATGCACTAGATTTGATATGTTGATTAGGTTAGTTCATAAATGTCAGAGTAGTATCTGCTATAAGTGTAGATGGGTAATTCTTGCAGTCCAAGCTGCTCCAAACAACCATCATGTGTTTGGCAGCTGCTGAGTCAGCTAAGACAAAGCCGAGGTGCTCCTCTGGGAATCTTAAGAAAGGAAGAAGTCCTTTCCCCTACCCCCTTCTAAATTTAAGAGCCCAAAGCCCATGATCTCCCAGAACCCCCCACTGCTGGTCATGTGACATGTCTTTCCTCAGGTGGCAGTGGCAGGGATACTTCCCTTTTGTTCCCTTTAGAGCTCAATGCAGCGGTGAAGGATGAGCTCAGGGGCGGGCAAGTATTCAGTCCACACTCTTTTGTTTTTCTGCACAGTGTCTTTTGAGGCCAAATAAAATGCTGAGTTTACTCATTATCTCCATTTTAAATGGGCTATCTCGTCTTAAGACAGGCCATGTCAAAGTCAGGGGCTTGAACATAAATCACCCTGACAGCTCTTTTCCCCCAGTTGAACTTGTGGCTGTGGTAGGATCAGATGGATCATTGTAAAGATTTCTCTTCTGTTATACCAGATAACTACAGCTACTTACCATTTGTCAATTAAAAATGTCAACTGAAGTCTGATACACTCCTTGAGAGTCAGTGATATTTATCATGTGTGGTCTAAATCAGCAATAGCCAGGCAAATTTCACAGTCAAACTCAAGCCCAATGTTTAGACAAATGTCCCTGATTGAGAGAAATGAGAGCATGAAAGCCCTGCAAGGACTAATGAAGGCCCTGATTGGCTCCTGTGGTGGTTTACAGCAGCCCTCACACTGAATGTGGTGCAATATAACCATTGGAGAGGAGGTGAGAAGAGCTGCACACAACTTGATTAAAACAACTGTTGACCGTGTCTGTGGTAATGAACTGGAACACCAGTCACATGGCTCAGTGAAGCAAGAAACTCTGGCCAGTAAAGGGACAGACTGATAATGACATCATTTATCACAACAGAAATTTAACTACGGTCTCAGACTTTATTTCCAGCATCACTTTCCAGAAGTATTTTGCATTTTAAGTAGAGGTGTTAGGTAGATTTGTTTGTTTGTTTGCTACATCAAGTCAGACTTTTCAGTAAAAATTTCTGGTGTAAAAGAGAGACCTAGAAACTCACGGTGAGTGTTGTGTGCATCTTCCCTGCCATCAAGTAGATGTGAGTTTACACAGACTTATTATTTACCTGACAAATTCTTGCTGACTTTTCTTGACATTAATTAGTTTACTCGAAAGCAGACACAGAAGCATAGGGGTGCTGCATAAATCCTTTTGTAATTTTACGTGTGTAGGCCATAGTAAATTATTTCTATACTGTGTAATAGTATTGCCTGAAACATTAAACTGCAGTCTTAACAATGTTCCTGTAGTTGTGCTGGAAATCTGTCAACGAGCAATTCAACTCAACACGTGTTTGTGGTATTTTAGTCAAGCATTTGCAAATGGGTTCGTGCAAAGAGCTTAGGAAAATGGGAGTTTACAGCCTGTCAGTGCCTTTTTAGCATTTCTAGTTACAGTCTTTCCTCTACAACTTCATTGTCATTGTATTTTCCACCTGGAAATGGAGCAACTCAGTCTGGAGCGGGAATAGACTTGGATGGAACTGTTGGCTCAGTTATTCGCTTATAGTGACTCACATGGATCCACCTCCATGTTTTCATCCTGGTGTCCTTGATTACCCCCGAGTCTCCAGGTTACAGGTCACAGAAAGGCTGTGTGATCTCTCTTAGCAGAGGCTCCTTTGGGCTATTTTACCTTTCACTGAACATCAGAAAGCACAGAAAAGAGTTTTGCACAATAACACAACGTTTCATCTTCACACTAGCCTGTGGTTGGAAGCAATCCCTTTTAGGAGCTAATTCCTGTGTTGAGTGATTGTGCAAACAGAATCTCAAAAGGGTTTAACCCAGTCCTGTTTCTCACTTAAGCTCTCATGTGCATCAGCACTATTGGCAAGTGTGTATCCATTTTAATCCTGTCTGCACAACATTTACCCTGTTTATTTTTACTGTGTCATTTTCTGTTTCTACAGCTGCTCTGCTTGTTGGATGATATACAAGTGATGTTTTATATCTTCCCCAAATACTCACTGAGTGGAGAGCATGACTAACAAAATGAAAATCATTGTCAGCCATGATATTAGCTGTAATTCTCCATCATGGAAGGATTTATTTGACTAGTGCTTTAGCTACTGCCTCTGGATCTGCTTGTGGGAAATGCTTTCATGCACATGGAGCACATAATTATCACCAGGCAATATTTCTTTCCATTTCTTGGCGTTACCTCTATGGAATCCATCACCAGATGTTTGTAAGTGTGCATTTGGTTGCAGGGGAACACTGAGAGGCATTTAATGTCCTCTCCTAGCACTGTTTTGAGTACAGGTCACACATTTTTGGAAACAGTTTTTAATGTCATCAGTCTGAAAAGCCTCCTTGTTCAACCTTTGCAATGTAACCTGGCCTCAGGGTCCTTCTAGGGAGATGCCTTTACATCTCAAGAAAGTTGTTTTTTCTAAGAAATGCATTATTTACAGTCATGCTATAAATAAGCTTTCATTGTGGTTCTTCTCTGAAAGAGAGAGCGAAAGAAAGAGAAATGCTGGACAAATTTAGTGTTTCTAGTCATCGCAATGACATAAACTTAGCAACGGCCAAGCAATGTGTTTGTTTTATTACTCAAGGTAATAAAAATCATGGCAGCATTTCAGCAACAGTTGTGCAGCTTGTTTTGGCAGGAGGACAGCCTCTAGCAGCTCCGCTACTAGTTGATCATGTGTGGAAGGCTTGCCTGATGATGTTTCCATATAGTGCTGAATGGATCACAGCTCTTTGTGTAGATGGTAACAGTTTCACCTTTAGCCAGTGTGTATATTTCAGTGAGTGCATGCAGCTCAGGTGGTTGTGAAGAATGTATGCATGAGAGTGGTGAAGCTAGCGACACTGCAAGACTTACTTGGTTTTTATCAGTGCAAAGATGATCTCTCCACTAATAGCTGTGGATCTGCATTTTCGAGTGGTGTGTCTTGTAGGTGCAGCCTCGTAGAGCAAGCTTGTGTAGTTGCAACTATGTGGTCATGTAGCAGGATAATGAGTCAGAATGTTAAAGGCTGTACAGGGTTTTACAGTTAGATCTGACATCTCCAATAATGCAGTATTGTACCTCAACCACCATGCTGGGGATAAATGTGATGTTCTTTTCTCTCAGAGTTACATTTTAAAAGGTACTAACAGTGTTTGTTGGGTACAGCATCCTAGATCCCTAAAGGTTAGCACAGCTTTCTGTTATGCTGCTATAGCATGCAGGCATTTTGCCATTCTTGCAGCTACAGCATCCACTTTGGAGGTAAAATAAATTACAGGCTTCTGTTTTCCTCTGTGTTCTTGCAAAAGTAGTGATGTCATAAATCTGCCTCTTTCATTCCCTGTTTATATGAATGGTTTATTCACATTCTGCAAACCCAGTGTAGGTGCAGACTGTAAATTAAATTTCAGATTTCTGAAAGCTTTTACTCTGCTTCAGATGTCCATGTTACCTGGTTCTGTTGATGGGCCTTTTCCATGAGCTATAGCAGCTAATGGTATCTCTAATTAGATACCTATTGTCTGCGGTATCACGTTATCTCCAGAAAACTCATCATTTGTTTTTTAGTTGAACATTATTTGATGGCTCGCCTCTACACATTTGGGTGGGAGGGATTTGAACCCACTGTAACTTATTCAAGCTTGTTTTGGAGCAGTTTTCAGCCTAATATTTCAGCAAGACCAGTGTGTGCTTTCCACATGGCCCTTTTGAGTGTGAACGAATCGTTAAATCATTAAGATGTAGGAATAGTGCACTCTGACCTGGCAATGTTAGTGATTCCAAATTACTAGATTGCCATGTCTGTAATTGCATCGTCGTGGCTGTTGCCAAGGGTGTGTATCAAGACCAGCATCTGCAACTCTGAGACACTGAGACTGATTATTTTCTGTCCCTGCAGTTATTTTTCATCCAATCATAAATCTGCTTTCCAGTTTGCCTGAAACACTGTTATTTCTGTTTCTTCTTAAACAGTTTCTCATGTTCATAGTTTCTTTTTTTCTAGCTTTTTCTTAAATTGTTTCATCTACTTCCTACTGAGTTGATTCCACATACTTTTCCCTTAAACCACAGTTGTTCACATTCACAACTGTGTTAGTTATCATATATTTACACCAGAGTTATGTGATGACTGGCGTACGGTTGTCCTTCTGTCTGTTTGCCTGTCTGTGGGCAACATTACTCAAAAACGGATTAACGGACTTGGATGAAGTTCTCAGGGAAGGTCAGAAATGACACAAGGACCAAGTGATTTGTTTTTGACAGTGATGCAGCTTATAGTCTGGATCTGTGGATTTGTTAAAGATTTCTGTATTATTGCGAGATACCAGCACAGCGTCACTGTAACTATGACAACAAGTGAATGCTACGTTAGCTGCCTGTTGACAATCAGATGATTGCAATCCTACTACAAATTGACCGCTGTGGACTTATCGGGACTTATTCATCAGAAATCATACAACTAACAACTGATGAAATTGTGGGGGTGTTTCCGAGTCCCATCAGTTCCTGCCGTCTGCTACATATTTAGGTCACACAATTTAGTATCCATGCATAATGTACACATGCATAACACACACCTGTACTCAGCGAAAGGTAATTTTCTATTAAAAATTTCATCCGTCGGAAATGATGCAAAGACTGAGCAGCCTTGGCCGGGTTATGACACTCTCTGAGTGCTTTTCTTGTTTGCATTTGTACCAATCTGTAAAAATGAAAGATCTAGATTATCATATTTTACCAAAGTCAATTTCTTACCATAACCCTGTCCTAGCAACTCGCCAGTCATACATGGCTTTGTAATCAATTCAGGAGTTTTTTTCTCTCTCTATCACCTGAAAGCTCATGCTGGTTCAGATTTCCTCTCTCAGATTCAGAGATCACGGCAGTGTCTCCGTCTTGCTCTCAACCTTCCTGGTCTGCTATCTCTACCCTTGTTGTTAGCAGAGGCTTCAGAAGCAGGGACTCAAAGCTCCAACTGTTCCTAGGTATTCCTTTTAGTGCTGAGCCAAGTTTGTGGTGGAAGTCTGTTAACAAATAATACAAATCAGCAAATGTCTCTCTGGTATTTTAAGCATTTGCTATTGAGCTTATGAGATATGATCAGAGACCTTCACAGCAAAGAGCAAAGAGTAGTACATTACAACACTTTATATACTTGCTAGTTGGAAGTTAGGGAGGAGGACTATCCCATACCTCCCATGTGTAGTTAGGCACAAGCTGGTTATTTCTTATCTTTCTTATGAGGGAACAGTTTGAGCTCACCCTGAACTCTTATCCAGAAAGAGCCCAAGATTTTTCCTCTGAAAGCTGAGAAAAATGTGCAGTGGGGACGACAGTGCATTTTTTTGTCACTAAAAACTGAGTAAACATGCATAAGCATATTTTCCAACACACAGTACAGTTAGTCATGAAAATCTGTGTTTGCCATTCAAAGTCAGGAAAGAATATAAGTTACACTGAACAGAAAAACATTGAAGTTTTAAACTGTAATCGTTTGTATTGGATTGGAAATCTTTAATGACATGTCAAATTATTACAGTATGAGGAAACTCGACTCTAAAGAAAAGGGATTTGAAATAAGTTTAACATTTTTCCCACATGTGGTAGAGGTACATGTTTTATGCTACGTAACTTCACTTCCACACTGTGCTTTCAGCTGTGAAGACCCAGGTTTATTTACTGGAAATGAGTTCACTCTCTTGATAATATCATGATAAGGTGTGAGCACCCATCACTAGGCTATAATGACATATAATCCCCAACATTTGCCAGCGCCTGTTGATTTGTGGTACATTTCCGTTTATTTATTTTGACCAGATGAGCCCCTGGTATTTATAGCGGGAGTAAAAGCCTAGTGTGGGGTCAATCCCGGGTAAGGCTACCAAGACAAAATGTTCAAGCTGACCCGACATTCTTGTCCCCATTTTGCTGGGGACGGATTCTCCCGTCTCTGAATTGGCCCGCAATAAAAAAGTTGGGTGTGACCACAAGAGACTGAACTGAGCTTGAGCGTGAGAGCGAAAGTTTAATTTAAAGACCCTGCCCACCCCCCCCCGATCCCCCTCTGCTTTTTCGAAAAT
The DNA here is from genome assembly GCF_022539595.1 of Amphiprion ocellaris. Classification (NCBI taxonomy): domain Eukaryota; kingdom Metazoa; phylum Chordata; class Actinopteri; family Pomacentridae; genus Amphiprion; species Amphiprion ocellaris. Next base: position 20,912,785 of record NC_072775.1, read on the forward strand.
GAAAACTTCCACATGACGCGGTGCCAAGTGGCGGATGTCTTGACGTGCTGGGGGTCACGCGTGGCAGGGCGCTGAGGCTGTGTGGCAGCGGGGAGATGTGGGCCCCTTCTTCTTTGTTCCCCCCCCCTCCCTCCACATCTCTGCAGGCCTCCAAGAGCATCTGTCACCGCAGGGGGTCAGCAGGGCCAAGATGAATGAGCCCCCGGTGGATTCCCTCCCTCCTTGGCAAATGGCACAGGACAGAGGAGGGCACAGGGGACGGGGGGAGGGGTCTGCGTGGATGTGTTTGTTTGCATGTGAGTGAGAGAGAGAGGGAGGGTTTGTCCTGTACTCAGGGAAAGAGTGGGATTCCCAGCTCTTTCTGTAGAAGATCATGACAAAGGTGACTACCAGGAAGGACTGAAACTCCACATGCTGCCTTGGATATAACTCTTCTCGAAAGGATTTACAATTTCGCATGGACTGTATTTTGAAAGCTGTCCGCACATTTGGGATTTACTGCATTTGATTTGGATTTTAAGGGTTCATCAGCTGGTCGAGGAGTCATGGAAGGTACAGCAGAGGCTTCTCAAACGGCTCGCTGTGTGTCACATGTGGCCCTGATGCAGCATTAATGATATGGGCTTTTAGCACCTCATTTAGAGAACATGGAGTGATGTTTGTCTTTTTTCTTTCATTTCTTACCCCCCATCCCCCTTTCTCTCATGTCTGATGGGCAGTGTCTTTTCTGATGTTAAGTGTGTGAAGAAGAGTGTGTCTTTCCCGCATTTCAGCTGTTGCTGTTGGCCTTAAATGTTAAAGCATAACAATGAGGTGAAAACGATTTAGATATTTATCTAATTCCTGTTAATATTTTATTTGATTTTGAAGACCAAAAAAATTTAATAAAAAAAAAAGAAAAAGAAAAAAACTCATTTATTGTCTAGGTCGTTTTAGTTTAAGTAACTTTTGGATTAAGTGATTTTATTAGCCTGTAGTTGTTTAATTAGTAAACATTAAACAAGAGCCAAGTGGAAAGCCGAACTACATGCACAGTGTCAATATCTTTTGCCACTGTTTGTAAGATATTTATATGGAATGTAAAAAAAAAAAAAAAAAAAAAAAACCTGTAGAATTATTTTTCACATTTATTCAGCTTTGTTGGGAAGCATCTGCTCAAACCTGTTGGGGGAAATAAGTCTAATCCTCTCTCTTTCCCTTTATTGTAAACACTATAATGTAATTATGCAGTTGAGAAAGAAACAAAAGGACTGAAAAGAAAAAAGTCTGGCATAAAATACAGATCACCTTTAATGGATACAGTTAAATAACCCAACTCTTTTTTAAGTTGAAAACATATGATTTGAGTAAGGATTTCACCCCATGCAAAACTGTAACCATTTGCACCCAAACCACAGCAATAACAGAAAATTTCAAAAATGTGAATATTGATGCTGTTTTTAATACATTTAGCTTGCTTTTGTGTGCCATTAAGAAAAAGCTCAACTGACAGCTACAGATTGCTTTATTTTACATTTGAAGAATATTCAACCTCAAATTAAACATTCTACATTCACAGTGAAACTAATTTTTTTTTCATTTCTTTTCTGATAAACGGGAAAGACACTGGGCCAGACATGAATTTTTATGGTAGTCTTTACTGGTATTCAGTCTCTCTGATGATGGCTGACTGTACATGCAACCACAAGCAAAGGATGATTAAAAAAAAAAGACTGCTTATACTGATACTTGTTACCTGGAATGTTATCACACTATAATCTGTTTTCTGCACTTATGGGAATTATTTTTAGATTTATATTTTCATACTTTTCAGTACAAATAGCTGGAGATTGCATGATTTATAACACGGTGTGTTTGCACGCATGTACAGTTGTACGTGAGCAAAAAACCTTGATTCCTGTCAGACTTTAAGTAAATTCCTGAAGTGAGCAACAAGACAAGCACGTCAGCTTAAACATTTCCTCAGATCTCAACACTGAAAAAGCAGGACCTTATTAAGCACCTCAGGCTTCGCTCGTATTGACGTCTAGGTTTACGGCTCCTTCATCTGCATCTCCAGAGCCATCTGCGTCTCCTTCTGTGTCATTTAGCCTTCACAGCTAGATAAGCATCAAAATATTTTAAGACTCCGCTCTGTGGATAATTAGCAGTGTGTGAGAGCTTTGGTTGAGTCTCCTATCCTCTGTGGGAACACCCAGCGAGGGACAAAGCATGAAGTTATGTTCTAAAGCTAATTTTCCTTCACTTTAAACAACATTTTTATTAAGAAATTCAGTTGCTCTGAAAGTAATGGAGTGCAAATTTCTGCCTGACATGCTGACATTTTTAACTCTTTGATACGCTGTATCAAGCTGGCTAATCATTCACAAAATAAGTTCCAGTGCAGTCGTTAAATGGAAGTTGAACCGGCTTGTGTACACTTGCTATTTGAAGGACTTGGACCCCAGACCAAGCTGAATAGCAGCACAGGCAGAGGTGATGACCGGCTAGATTGTGACAGCCAGTTTTGAAGGGAACTTTGCTTCTGTTATATCAGAGCCTGAGTGGCTAAACAATAGTTTGTCAAAGGGTCAAAGTAACTGGTAAATCCATTCTGAGTGATTGTGTGTAGTGTGTGCTGCTACAAACAAAAACACCCAATTGTGTTTTATGAAAATAGCCCAAGGGTCATGGTATCACATAACATAGTTGTAGCCTCGTAATAGTGAGTACATATGTCACGATTTAAGCTGCTCTTAATGTTTGAGTGGCCATAAGTGCTCTCTTTCATTTTGTGAATGAGCATGTTTTTTTGGACTGTGGTGACCTGTAGTACCAAACTATCAGTGGCATATGTGCGTCAGAGGATAGACGTTTTGGACTTTCCGTACAGTGCTACATTATGCTGTTGTTTGTTGTCTTGCCAAAAATTCAACAGCCTACAATTCCATTTTGTTGATATGTGCAACAAATGAAGCTGCCAATGGAAACTATCATTTATGACTAATTTATTTGTTTGTTTAAACTGGGATAAAACAATATTTTTCCAGTATTTTTTTGGATTAACTTTTAGTTTTCTTGGGATATCTGCCTGAGTCTGTCGTGTTACATCATGTTTTATATGTTTTTATTTCCAGCAAATGTCTTATTGTCTTCCTAATGCTGATTTATTGACAATTTCCATAATGTGAAAATGCAGAGAAAGAAGATTTATGTTTTAGGTAAAATACATCTTGAAAATGGAATCCAACACAGAATGAGTTGTTGAGATGATTTTAATGAACTGTAATTTACCCAAACATAGAAAGTATAATCCTGGATACTGAGCAAAAACCTAATGTTTTTCACTGTATCATTGACAGTGACATATTTTGAACTAATCAGAGATCTCCCCGCTCTCCCCCAGGTCTTGAAGCAACGAGTTAGATGTCTTTGCTGAAAGTTTCTGCTGGTTGGTAGTGATCCAGCATGTAGCAGAGGTGAACAAGTCCCTTCACGCCTGGGAACAGTCCGACAACGTAGGTCACCCTGTTTTTAATTGTAGTTCTAATGTGCTTTCTGTGAGAAATTCAGAATTCAGTGTCTATGGTTTCCTGTTTTGTTGTCATGGTCTCCTCAGTTCCACTGAGTGAAGATGAGCTCATTCTGACCTGGGGTCACATTCATGCAATCTGTTGATGCCACCCAGGAGCAGTGGAATGGCCTTGACTAACCATCTGATTGGCTGTTCCTGACAAGAACACCTTTTTTTTTTTCAGCCATTAGCATTTAAACATTAAGCTGCTTCTTCCCAGTCTGTTCATTCTGTTTGACCATCCATCAAGCAGACTACAGCTAGTTGCTGACCTGAAATAGCTCTGCCACTACAGCTGACCGTAGCAACCACCTGAGTCACGCCCCAGAAACATTCGTTAAATGACCTCTGCCACAATAACACTTTGTTTTAAGTTGCACAGGTGATAAAAGGTCAGTCTCTGTGTTCACCTCCGGCCTACACCAGCTTAATGACAAATCTGTCCTTTGGGGCTTTACGGTCAGTCAGGCAAAGAAGCCTCTGGAGCCTCTGACTTCCCAATCAAACAGACAGTGGCTACGTTCAAATGCCCTCTGGTGCTCATTTTCTCTCTTTTTTTTTGCCCTCTCCGTCTTTGTTTCATCATGCAGTCACCTTCCTTCATCAGTTAAGCAAGAAATACTGCATTCTCTTAAGCTGCTTATCTCTTTGACAGGACAGTCAGGCACTGTTAATCTTGTCTTTTGTCTGGGTTGGTCAGATTCCTCTCCAGGAAGGTTGTTAAGTAAACACAGGGTCTGGAACCTGTCCAGGCGTGGGCAAAATGAGACCTGGGAGGCAAAAGGCATCTCCAACTTCATTCCCACCCTGTCCATTATTGACAAAATAAAAAGGTTCTCAGGGTTTCTGTGTGGCCAACAACTGCAAACTGTATTCAGTAACTCACTGACCGATATGTTCAGGGTGTAGTGGGGCAGTAAAACTAACAGAAAGCATTTATTTATTTGACTAACACAGAGTACCATTTTATACTGTATTAAGACATTATTACTGTCTGTACATTTTAGCTGAACTGAAACAATGATTCAATTATTCTGATAATTGACCAAAAGAAAACTATTTTTTACAACTGATGATTTTTTTTCTACCGCTTTCCAAGATGAGTGATGATCGTTTTAAAGGTCTAACATGACCTATTTGGCATTTTTAAAGGAGTTTTAGTGAAGGGTCAGCTTTAAATTGCCTAAAACATTTCAGTTTTGAATCATGTTTTAATTTAGTGAAATTACTTTTACACACAACTAAAATCTAGGGGCAATGTTGGGTTAGAAAAACTTACATAGCCGAGCATCGTCACAAAATATAGTTACAACACATACAGCTGCCATTCAACAGCTGTGGAGGATCTTGGTTGGACTTTAATGAGGTGGTGAAGCTTTTCCCCAACAGCTGAAGTCTTCAACCTGGGCGTCTACTTGGCTGCTACAGTGCTGTGTCACAACAGTGGTCAAATGTAGTCCAAGGACAAACATAAAAGAGGCCTTTCAGGCCAAACTTGTGTGTCAGGAAAGCAACCAACCCCCTGTCTCCTTTTTTCTTTCCTTTTTCTACTTCTCATCTCACACAGTTTAAACACTCTTGATTACTGGCTTGGTATTAAAAACAGCTCTTGTGATGTGTTTTGACAAATTGAAAAATGGGAGTGTGAGGAGGACTCTCTATTGTGTAATGAATGGACTCTACCAGGGTTTTTCCTGCATAAAGACATTTTGGGCACGCCTCCTTCCTAGAGCGATTCTTGCCACTCAAAAATTTAAAAAATCCCCAGCTCCAAGCAGATAAGAGGTTGTAATTGAGATTTCATTTACTCAAACGTAATCGTAATATTTACTTGCTTCAAACAGTGAGAAATGGCAGGATCTGTGAAATGAGGTAACATAGACTCGTTGCCTGTACTATATGCCGCTGATCATGCTTTACTGTTGTGCATAGTCACTCCCCAAAAAGCCGTTTCTGAGCCAGGAAAAACCCAGACTGGAACGTAGCATAGCGATTGGTCAGTGCTGCTTTTTCACCACATTTGGAGTGCTTTCTGTCTCTCCTGCCCTCTGTTCCTCCTCTTGCTCTCTTCTTTGAGGCCACATGCTCAGCCCTCTCTGTCCAGCTGCCACCTGCCACCAGGGAGCCAGCCAACCACACTGCTGACCTCAGCAGATGTCCCTGAGTGGACACTGGGGTGGAGGGGGCACGGGGGCAGAACAGGCAGAATGACACAACAGACAGAGGGAGAAAGAGACCAAAAACAGAGAGGAAAAATGTAATTGGCTTCGGCCATTATGTTCTAAGTGAATTAGATAAAGTATATTGTTACTAGCAGTAACTTTTGGTTAACCAAATACCATCGTTATTATAGAATAGGACGGATAATATCAACAGCAAAGCATGAAATACACTCTCATGGGGCTGCAAATACAGATTGTTGTCACAACTGATGAATGTGACTGTTATTTTAATGATTTACTGATCGATAGTTTGATCTTAAAAAGGCAATGTTTTTAAATATTATTACTAATGATATTAAACTTTATTTATAGCACCTTTTAAAGTACAAGTTACAAAGTGCTTCATAAGACAGTAACATAAATAGATGGCCATAAAATCATCAGAATCAGATCAGAATCATAGGTACAACATAGCGTGTTAAAACAGTCGTGCTAAAAAGGTAAAAATGTATTTAGAAGAAATAAAGACCATTCAAAGGAATTTAGTACTCAAATAAAATCAGGAAAGGCTCTCTGATGAAAGTATGCTTTAGAGAAATAACTGACTGCTGATGTCGCAGATCATTTTTGAGCTTTGGCACCTCCACTGCAAACAGCCAGGACCCTGGAACAGACAACAGACCTCTGCCAGAGGGCCATAAGCTGGTGTACATAATACTAATAGGTAGGAAATATGACTAGAACAGAAAGTGCTCAGTAAAATCTTAAAATAAATCTATCCTAAAAGTACTGAGAGCCAGAGTAAAGAGCCTGAAACAGGAGTAATATCCTCATGTTTCCTGGTTCTGGTTAAAAAAACCTGTCAGCTGAGTTCTGTACAGTCTGGAGTCAATCAATAGCTTTCTGGTTCAGGCTGTTAACAAGGCTGTTACACTAATCCAAGCCTGATGGAATAAAAGCATGTAAAATGATCTCTGCATCTTTAAAAGTTAGAATAGACCATATATTTGAAATATTTCTAGGACAATTAAAAACAGGATTGCACAATCTTTGCAATATGCTGCACAACAATACAATAGAAATTGCAAGTTTTCCTGACTAACAGTCTAAAACTTTAAGATTTTCAATTACAATTATATGCAACAAAGAAATGTTTTCAATTTTAGACGTTTAGCTTTTTTTGCAGCCTATGGAGCAATTTCACCTAAATCTTTGTCATTTTTCCCTGTTCATTGGAAATGATTTGCATTTTGTGATTTAGCAAAGCTATTTCCACTGCCAAAAATGTCCTTTGAATATTTTATTTTTTTAAGCTAAAAGGAGTCCAACAAGGAAAACACATGAATGCTGTACTGAACCATAAGACTTTTTTATATTTACATTTTTACATCTATAAAGCATAATACAAAACCACTGATTAACTAATATTGTTTGTACAATAATCTGTTTGAATCATGAAAAATAAAAATATAATTTGACCTACTCTGACCTAAACTTTACAAGAATACAAACCAAAAACATGAATGCGTTTGTGTGAGACACCAGTTGCTTTTTTCATGCTGTCTGTTGAGTTTGCAGTTGTTATGAATGGAACTAATCAATCAATTGAGATGTGTAAAAATATAGCTATGCTTAATTTCTGTTTTCTTCTGCTCTTTCCTCCCTCAGATAATGGGGAATTCATATGCTGGGCAGCTGAAATCTGCTCGATTTGAGGAGGCCCTCCATAACTCAATTGAGGCATCACTGCGCTCGACCAGTGGAGATCCACAGCCCATCTTCACACAGCTCTACTTAGAGCCGGAGTCGTATCCTGGTAACATGGAAGGTAAGGATCTCACATGCAATTAGCAAATGAAGATCTGGTTTTAAGTACTGCTTCAAAAACGTTTTGCTTCAGGTTCACTGAAACTTTAAATGTTAACATTTGTGGTTTGAAATAAAACTACATGGTACAATTCTGTGAATTTTTTGCTGTTATGATAGAAGGAATTATTAATATCAGCGAGATTTTCATGTGTACATTACTAATTATTCTCCAGTAGTTGATTAAGCATCGGTTTTTGCACCAAAAAAATGTGTATTGACTCGTTACCAATGTTGCAATATTGACTCAAAGCAGACAAATTGTTGTTTATGCCATAATTTAGAAATGCTTTGTTTTACTGGTCTGTAACTACCACAATATTTCCCAGTTACTGGAAAGAACTGTGTTGTTTGGTAGAAATTAATAAAGAAAAACACAGATTTCCTTACAAGATAGACTGTCTTCAGACTCAAATAAATATTGATTCCTTATTAAATTATTTGTATTTCTTGATTCTTTATTTCTGTTGACGTGTCTGTCAACTAAAGACTGTAGTTTGCTCTTCTGTACCTCCCTGTAATTCTCCATCATTAGCAACAAATGGTTATTTCAAGGAATCTTACAAGCTAATTGTGGTTCTGTGAATTACTCCCCTCAGTGAAAATCTTTTTTTTTTTCTTTTTACCTTAGCATGTCTATATGATGTTTGTTATATGCTAGTAGACTGGCTGAGGGTTTGCACCGTCAAACTTCAGTATGCTGATAACAGTCTCAAAGACACAGATTTAGACATCCAGACTTTCATATATCACAAAGCTAAAGAACCAATCCTGTCACCTTGGAGGGTGGAACTTTCTGTATTGTCATTTTTCGTCAGAATTGGGGTCTGGCACAAACGTGTATGGCTGAAATTACTCCAATATTACAACTTTGTGCTATTGTGTAGGGAAGAGTAGTTTTACAGTATTTGAGCAGAGTCATAGGTGAGCTGGGGAGGGGTGGCTGAAGAGAGAGGTAGGCAATTATAGATCCCAACATTCATGAGGAAGCAATGGTGTAGGATTACATCTCAGCCGTTTTTAGGTAGGAAGGAATGCTTTTAAAGAAAAAACTGGGGAGAGGCCGTAAATAAAGTGTACTAATAATTCTAATCATGCTCTAGTAAAAATACTCTGATCTAATGTGTCCAGCAGGCGTGAAGTCGAAGGCTGACATGGTGCTCCATGGCGGGGAGCAGCCAGGACACGAGCTTATGAATGACCACTCATCCAACGATCTGGAGGAGCTGGAGGATGAAGACGACTCAGACAGCAGCAGTCCTCCACTTCCCTACCTTCAAGCTCCTGCACCAGATGGGTGCTGCACACTGGATGGTATAAACTCATATAAGCACAGTTATATTAAATTTCAGAATCACAGGCCGTTCACTTTCACATTTTTACTCATGTTGGACTCATTTTTCATTTCACTATAAAGTCCTGCAGCTCTATGGAAAAAGCACAACCATGCCTAGAAATACAAAGAACTCTAACATGTTGCCATAAATACCATGGACTGTAAATAAATGAAAAATGAAAAGTTGGAATTTTTATTTTTTGTTTTATAAAAGTTTAACCCAGCAGGGATCAGCATCATGTGCAGCATTTTGGCAAGTGTGCACAGGTGTTACCAATACCGCGAAAGACATACTATAGATATTTACATATCTCTACATACTATAGATATTTTACTAATTACATGTTTAATTTGTTTCCATACTTGTCTTCTGTCTGCTCTGTATAAGCACAACCTGCAGTAGCCCAGTTCAGCTGAAAAGTCTCACATTTTGTCACACATGGCTTTCCAGTGCGCTGAGGAGCACAGAGTTTTCAGGGTTTTTTTTGTTTTTTTTTAAAGAATCTGATTAGTGCAGAAGGTTTATTTTAGGGGACCTTTTGAAGGAGACATGTAGAATAAAGTGATTTTGATGAAATATCAAATGTCAGGCGAACCTAAACCTAGAATAACTTTATATTTCTTCAAATATCACATCAATTTCTTTCTCTGACTAAAAGAAAATAAATCTAATCCTTTCTGCTTTCCCAGGGTTCTGTCAGGCCGGAAAGGACCTTCGCCTGGTCTCCATAGCAACAGAGTCCATCGAAGTCCCAGCAGGCTTCAAGCTGGTTGGTGCTAAGTCTCCCAGCGTCCCTGAGCACATCCTGGTGTGTGCTGTGGACCGCCGCTTTTTGCCTGATGAGAATGGGAAAAATGCACTTTTAGGTCAGTCTGTTCCCATGGTCTGAGATAAAATGAAGGAGACAGATAGGTATCCGCATCATTTTAAGTTCCTGATGAAATAACTGAGTTCTGCCATTAGCACGTGCAGGTCATCCTCTAGAATGTAAATCTTTATAAGTTATGGTCGTGAAATAACACGGTGTAATTTCTGTTACATTACTTCCAGGTTTTTCAGGAAACTGTGTAGGCTGTGGTGAAAAGGGTTTCAGATACTTCACTGAGTTTTCAAATCACATCAACCTGAAGTTATCCACCCAGCCCAAGAAGCAGAAGCACTTAAAATACTACCTGGTGAAGAATTCTCAGGGTGCTCTGTGCAAAGGACCCCTCATCTGCTGGAAAGGTAAAAACAGCTTGTAGACTCCTGACATTCTAAATCTGCTTACATTCTCATCTTAAAGTGCACCGATTTATTTCCTGACGATGTGCTGTGTGTAATCATCGTTGCCCTTCCTCTGTTTGCATTCTCAGACAGTAAAACCCGTCAGTTCACAAGCAGTGTGTCAGCCTCCAAACCCAGCTCGTCCTCCTCCTTGAGCAGTAAAGAAAACGGAGGCACCAGCGCACACAGCTCCTCTCCATTTTCCCTCTCAGGTGATACGACACACTTGGAGCACAGATGCGCTTAATGCAAGATAGTGATCCAGTTCAGGCTGACATGGATTTACTTTTGTGCAAGATGACATTTCTATCATAAAAATAAAGTTGCTTTACTAAAAATTGCAAACAGTGCAAGATTTTGTTGAATTTCTTGCATACTTTCTTAGTAAAAATGCAACGTATACTTATATATTTCACCAAAAAGTCATTGCATCTCTTTATCTACACTTCCAGTCAAAAGTTTGGACATACTTTCTCATTCGGTGCTTTTTATTTATTTGTATTATTTTCTACATTGTAGATTAATACTGAAGATTAACACTTTTTTGTTTACAACATAATTCAATATGTATTCTTTTATAATTTTGATGTCTTCAGTATTAATCTACAATGTATAAAATAATTAGATAAAAGCCATTGAATGAGAAAGTGTGTCCAAGCTTTTGACTGGTCGTGTATGCTGGTAGGCTTATGTTGTTGCCATAGGGACGGGTTGTGGTGGCTAAGCCCTGAGATCTATGAGGTGAACCACTACAATAAGTCCAGCTGTCATCTCATGACAAAGACAAGACTTTGTTGCCTGTGCATCTTCCCGTTTGGTTATATCATTGCATTGGCACATTGTTGCATTTTACAAGCAGCAAATATCCTTTTTAATGCTTTCATATTTTTGTTAATATCAGTTTGTTGTTGCGGTATCTGAAATTAGTTGTCAACACTGTTGAAGCATCCTTCCTCATGCAAATGATAATTAATAAGTAAAAACTGAACAACAATGAAATCTAATCAAGACAGGGTCAGTTTCTTGAGATAAACCAATAACTAAATGTCATATGACTATGAGACACATTCTGCTTCTCCTCAAGGAGATGTTGTTCTTCTCTGACCTCTCATAACAAGAGCGCCTGTTCCCTCTTTGATTGAAAAAAGCTCCTGGGCTTATGGTATTGATTTGTCCTGAAACCTGGAATCTGCCTGTCAGCAGAGACTTCACATGTTAATGTGCTAGACAGCTGAGTGTGATGGCATTACTCTCACCTAAAATCTCATGACTGCAACCTTCAGGTACATCCTTCCAAAGATGTCACTGACACACTCAGAAAGTTAGAGTCCAAAACATGCTCTCTGTGCCTAATGGCTGTTCATCCTAAAGTCATTCATGAAAGCAACAGTTATGATCTGATTGTTGTATAGACATAGACAAGAGACTGTTGAGTATTTGACATTTGTTTGAGGGTCAAAGGCAACCAAATGACCGATCAGAGAAATCGTGAGTGTTTAAACTGCCGTTCTGAGCAATCTGAATATCAGTGGACAAGGAGACACGTGTTGTAATGATATCATGGTTTTGTTTTCATCTTTAGATTCTCCACCCACCACAACGGCGCAAACATCCTCTGTCTTCTTTGGAAGTCAGGACCTTGGCAGAGACTGTAGTTTCCTTAAACCTCTGGTCTCCACACCTGGAAACAAGACTCTGCCAATAGGTGAAGGTCTTTTGCATGTTATGTCATTCTGGACAGGACAGCTGATACAAGAAACAAACATTGCAACAAACACTAAATCAATTTTGACTACAATCACCCACATTCCTCGCCGTGTCCAGGCTCTGACACTGGTGTTTGCAAGGATTTTGATGCCGATAAGCCTCTGTCTTTATGTGGGCGACACTTAAACGGCCTTGCCCTTACGCTGAATGGGGTTGCTTAGCTACAGGTTTGTTTTACATGGTTCAGCATAAGGCAGATGGAGCCGTGGCTGACCATGAAACTAAGATTAACCTCTGCTATGGCCTGTTACGACACACACATGTACACAAACACACACACAGCATGCACACACAAACACGTGCATATGTATACACACCAATCAATACTGAAAGAAGAAATGCTGTAAGGACTTTTTTTTAGGCTTTGGTATCCATTAGTCTGTTTACAAGGTTGTGATATCGACAAGCAAAGGCTACACACAACAATCAATATTTGTTGAGTGTCTTGTATACACACTTAATATGAGAAGGGAAAATGGCCAATTTTAACATGTGTAGAAAATCAATAATCCACTGTTAGCACATTTTTGTTTCTTTATTTGTTGCTCATTCTCTGCAGCAAGTTATCGTTGGGAAAATATTTTTTAGATTAACTTTATTTAGTTTTATTTTGGTGTTTGTTGGGTAGACGCTCTGATACACACTGAAATTTCTCAACATGTCATGGTTGCAAGGCAGGACAGCGGACCAAAATACAAAAGCATGCGTAGGCAGGAGGAGCTGTTGTAAGTTGCTTTACTGCCAAACACACAGCTTACAGACAAGCTGTTTGGCAGACAATAGGCTAAAGCAGAAGTCACATGGCATAACAAGGCTTGAATGCTTGCCTGAACACACAAAGAAAATCTGGAGATTGGATCTGGAGTAGAGTATATGCACTGCAGGGTGCACTTGAGGTGGGTGTGGTAGAGAGGAGCCTGAGGATAGAAGGAGAGGCTGAGGCCTTCAAGCTCTGTGCCACAAAGCAAGTTTAACTCTCGTCAGGCTCCATACTCGCTCTCATAAAAGGGAGTGTGTCATTTGAGTCTTTTTTTGCATTTAATGGACTGATAGCTTGCGGCCTACTTCAGTCAAGAGGAACATGTTGTTGTAAAAGAGAGCTATGAGGAATTTACAAATGTCCTACAGCCAAAAGCATTGTCACTGCAAATGATGCAATAGTGTGCTGTTAGAAAATTGTTAACCATGTCAGTTAATGTATTTGTTTTACTTCTTAATGCACTCTCAATTCAGTGACAGATGCACATTCGAGCTGTTAAACATTAAACTTCATACATACCGGTATATTCAGTGTTATCTGTGATAAATACTAGTGGACTAATCTTTTCACTTGGCCAAGGAACGCGGTGGAGTTATGTGACGATCAGAACTGGTTTGTCTGTTTGTCTGTTAGCAACATTACTCAAAACCAGAGTAACGGATTTGGATTAAATTTTCAGGGAAGGTCAGAAACGACACAAGAACCAAGTGATTCGATTTTGGCAGTGACGTGTTATAGTCTGGATCCACAGATTTGTTAAAGATTTCTGGATCATTGCGAGATAGCAGCTCCTTACTGACGATCACATGATTGCAATCTTACTACAGTTCGACTGCCGCGAACTTATTGGGACTTATGGGTTGGAAATGATACAAGGAACAGTTGCCGCCCGCTACATATTTAGGTCACGGGATTCAGTACCCGTACATAACTTACACATGCATAACACACACCTGTGCTCAGCGCAAAGTCATTATGTGTGTGGGTAGATCTACAGGGTGTCCATAAAGTCTCTTTACAATTTTAAGAATTTATTACAAAGGCAGTTGATAAGATATCTTAGCAAGATTTGTTTTATTGTAATCAGTGTTTATTAAAGTTTGTAATCACAATGAAATTGTGTGTCTAAGGTATCCTGTTGGTGAAAGACGTACTGTCTCCTCAGATGTTCTTGCTTGCCCACTCCTCCCTTTATCCAACACTGTCTTTATCTCCATAAATTTCTTGTACCATGCACGAATTGAAGGACGTGATGGTGGATCTCTTCCATACTTAGTTCTGTAGTTTCACTGAGTCTGCACGTCCAATTTTGTCTCAATAAACCATGATGCACATTGTGCCTTCTCTTGAGGAGTAGCCATTTTTTAGGGTTTCATTTAACAGTACCTCTTTCACCAACAGGATACCTGAAACTCACAATTTCAATGTGATTACAAACTTTAATGAACACTGATTACAATAAAACAAATCTGGTTAAGATATCTTATCAACTGCCTTTGTAATAAATTCTTAAAATTGTAAAGAGACTTTATGGACACCCTGTATGGGTTAGGGTTAGGGTTAGATGGCCATGTTCTATGTTGCCATGATTTCTGATCATCAATAACTAATAAGCAAATGGTGCATTTCTAAAAAAATAAAAATAAAAAAAAATAAAAAATGCTACATTTCTGACAATGCCATATGGGAGAATGAACAGCCTTGGCGGAGTACTGCTCTCTCTCAGTGCTTTTCTTGTTTCAACCTGTGTTCTAGCAATACAACATCAAGCAGAAAAGCAAGACAGTGCATAAAAACATATTAATCCGAATTGTGCATCAACAACTGAATGCATCTAGGTTCCCAGGGCGACCTGATGCATACCTTTTTGCATATATAATATATTCCCTCAACTGAAAAGCTATTTCTCATAGAGAATATCATCAGGAAAAGAACAGGTAAAAGGATGGTGTTCTTTGGAGCAAATTTAAATTTCAAACTCTGAACAGATCCTTCCTCAGAGCAGGTTAGCTGTGTAGCATCAGTTACCTTGGTGATTTAGCAGATTCAAAGAGAACCACCTTCGTGACCCTGAGAACTCTGACTTTAGACTTAACATACCTTGATAGCCCATCAAACTTGCTTCGTAGTGCAACCCTCTGTTGTGTCCGTTTATCTATACCTCACAGACAGCACAGATGTTCTTTCTTTCACAAACACTAAAAACACAGTCTTGAATATAGTTAAATATACAATTTAAACGTAGCTTACTGTATTCATGTGTGCATTTGTGTTTGCAGTACCCACAGCTCTTAGGGTGAATGGGCCAACTAATGGCCTGAATGTTGATGGACGTCCTCCCTTACTGAGCCCCTCCCAGGTGTCCTTAGGGCCTCAAAGTCAGGGGTATCGCACTGCTGATTTAGGAGACAGTCCAGGTAGGCCCTTCTCTCTGAAAACATAATAAAACCTTATATTTGTAGAACCACATTATGTTATTTTTAAGCTGCTTTTTTAAACCTCATTTTAAGCAATATTTCCTGTTTTTTGATGCGTAGTATCGTCTGCTATGAACGCCGGTCCCCCAAAGAAGCGGCATCGGAGCTGGCATCCCAGCGCCTTGGTACCAGTCCCACCAACAGCTGTCCCTGTACCAGCCATCCGTCCAATAGTTTGTTCTCCAGGTCTGTTACTCAACCTAATTGGGGAAAGGCTGTCATTAGGTTTTAGATTGACCTTTTAATGTCATGTGTTGCCTTTTTAGCTATTATGACTGTGTGTATATGTGTGTGTTTGTGACACATGTGCACAAAAGTGTGTTTCTCTGCCCTTAGTTGCATGGACTGTTGTTTATCTCTTTCTACCACTCACTCTGGTTTGGGGATGAGTCTGCTACTGACGTCTGTGACGTTCTCTGGTTGTTAAGGATGATTCATCCAGAATCGCCATGGAGATAGAGCTAGACAGTTTGCTGCAGAAATGAGTTTTAAAATTGTATGATTGAAGAAGACTTCTGCCACATCATGTTACTGCAGCTATATAAACTGCAACTATTTCAGAAAAGTTACCTTTTCTAATATTTGTTTTTCTATTTGTAACATTTTGGTCACTAAAATACAGTAACCACAGATGCGACTGCAGTGCAATCTGTGATATGTAAACACTAACATGTTAGAGCTTCACCAAAGCTGAAACTTCTATAAGTCACGAGTGGTTAACATATATATTAACATGTAATTCCTTTGTCAAAATCTAGGTTCTGTCTTAGCAGTGTCCTCTCCTCAACCATCGGTAGCAAGTGTCATTCAGCCCCAACCTGTCACTGTAGGAGAGACAGTCATCGTCCCAGACAACCTACTCAACTCCTCAGGAGTTCGCCCTGTCATCCTTATTGGTACAAGCTTTATTTCACATAGCTCTTCCTTGTCACTGTTGTCTCAGTTTTCACTCCAATGTAAAGTCCTGCACCTCTATGGAAACAGCACAATGTTGGCTAGAAGCACAGAGACCTCAAAAATGCCTTCTCTGCAGTATGACACTGTTATATTACCAGAAATACTACCAGAAGTCATTTAAAATAAATAAAAAACTTTAAGTTAAATTTCTTTAGTTTTTCATTTTTCAGCCTAAAGGTCCTAGATTTTTTTTCTGACTGAAGGAGTCATTAATGGCATCATGGTTGTGCCAAGGAAGGCTGATTATTATTTGTCTTACAGAATATGGTTGCTACAAACAATTTCTTTTGAAGTGTGACCTGAAGAATAGCCCACCTCTCTCAATTTTGATCTAATATTATGATTTTAAAATTAGATTTAGTAATTCTTTTCTGATGGCACAGAACGCCATAGATTTGTAGTACAAGGAGCATCAAAAAATTTTAAATCTGGTGATTTGGTCTGTTTTTACAGTTTCTGCCTGTGATAATTGCTTCTTTTTTTTTTTTTTTTTTTGCAAAGATAACATGCCTTTCAAACATCCTGGTGGCCTTTGGGGTGCAGGGGGTTCATATTAAGCGTGGAAAGATGAGTAAAATGAGTTCAGTTAGGTTTATCCTCCTTACATGTGACTTGTCACATTTAGACTCACTGGCCAGAGACCAATAGTATGATGAAAATCACTGTAATGTGTTCCTGGCCTTAACAGATTTCTGCCCATATTTGCACATATTTGAACTTCATTTAAACAAAGTATGATTTATTTTATATTCTCTCTCATCACAGCCATCAGTCATTACGTTATACTTGTTTTTGTTGTCAGTGAGTTGAAATTGTGTCAAATGATCGCTTTTCTTCTCAGGCCATGGCACTTTACCTTATTTCTATGGGAACGTTGGCGACATAGTGGTGAGCCCCCTGCTGGTCAGTTGCTATAAGAGCAGCCAGCTGACAGACAAAACTCTGGAGACTTTGGGCCTCAGCAGCAGCCAGTTACTCAGTGTGGAGACGATGATTCTGCTCACTTTACAGTATCTTGCACGTTTAGGTGAGTGTGTTTTCACTGCAATGTAGCAATATTCGCCGTTAGCAAACACACAGTGTGGTAAGATGGATAACTGTGAGGTAACAGTGTCTTGTTCAAACACAAATACATAACCTTGGTGTATATGGAAGCTCTTTAAATTCTTTATGACTGAGATGAATTTAAGTGTACCTTTTTGTGGTCAATTTTTTCTTGTAGGTTCCGAGCAGATTCCTCTCAGGGAGGAGCTGGAGCAGATAGTTTTGAAGGCCATGCTGTGTTGTCCGGGGGGTCCTGCCATCTCTCCGTCTCAGCTGCCCTGGCTGGCTCGGCTAGAAGCAAGCGTCTCTGGGGGCAGTGTCCAAGTAGTGGTGACCCATAACTCTTTGGGTGAGGGGATTTCTGAGTCGCTGCGTTCTCTCAGTGAGGGCCCTCAACATCAGCAGTGCCTGCCAACCTATGTGGTCATTATATGTGCCTCTAAAATGAGCGGCAACGAGTTCTGTGTGCTTGTTTTGGGTGAGTTTTGCCATCTGCCTAATTCAATTCAGAATCTTGATTCACTGCAAGATATGTATAATTCATCTCAACTTGCCTGTTGGATTCAGGAAAGTACCAAGCAAGGGCCTTAGGTGAAGGCATGCTGACAACCAATGAGTTTCTGAAGGAAATCAGCTACGAACTCATCACAGGGAAAGTCAGCATCCTGGC
Source organism: Amphiprion ocellaris (assembly GCF_022539595.1). NCBI lineage: Eukaryota > Metazoa > Chordata > Actinopteri > Pomacentridae > Amphiprion > Amphiprion ocellaris. The sequence continues at coordinate 20,930,644 of NC_072775.1, forward strand.
ATCTCACTTCAAAACCACCTCTCTGGGTAGGTTCTTTTGTCCATAAAATATATGCTCATTGTTTTATTTGTCTGATAAAGAAAATAATTTAACAGGCTGTGAGAAAATACTGCTGTGTAATAAAGACAAAATACAAAATAACTTTGCTTACACAGTGATATATTTAGTACTGAGTGCACTGCATCTCAGATTTGTGCACAGCTGTTGTACTCGTATCCATGGTTGCGCGTCTTGTGTGACTATGGTGACTGGTTGTTTCCAGGGGACAATCTTGACAAGCAGCTGGTGCGATACCAACGCAGACGGAAAGGACAGGTCATCCAGCCCTTTCAGGGCGATGTCACTGACCACATTCACTCCCAGGAGGCTGCCAGCATGTCACCACCCTCAGACACAGGTTAGACTGTTCCCAAGTGTACTCACTGTCTAAACAGACTTGTTTGACTCACTTGTTAGTTGGCAGTAGCTTTTTTTTTCATCCAGGCTTGAGTAAGGCATAAAAATCAATATGTTTGTGAACACCGTGGTCATTTATTACAGTTTTACTGGCAGCTGACATATATAGGCCTTCAAAGTAAACTGTTACACAGCGATTGAGATGCTTATTTCAGATGGCCTGTTTTGCCAACAGTTCATAAGTTACAGTTTGTATTTGCCAATGTCCATGTTTAAACCAGCAGCAGAGCTTTAGGTTTGTTGTGGTTAAAATATTTTTAAATAAAACTGACAACCAATCTGATTCTGTGTACTTCTGTTCCTGTAACAGAGCCTTTAAGTAAGGTCTTCCAGATCTATCCATCACAGCTCAGTGTGGCTCGTAGCCTCCTCTCTCAAGTCTGCTCCATCGCCGACTCAGGGACCCAGAACCTTGACCTGGGTCGTTTTTGTAAGGTGGACTTTCTTATCTTGGTCCCACCCTCTCATATTCTGGTGCACCAGACGGCACAGCGGATCCGACAATCAGGTACTATGTGTTCAACGTGCCAACATGGCTAGCAAAGACTCAAGGATAACTTTTCCACATACTAAGAACTTTTGAAGCACTTCATTTTAATTAAGGTGTGGTTACAATACTTCACAGGTGAGTCTCATCCACATCATCCATTCATCACTCCTTTTTTTTCACCTCAGGAGTGCTTGTGGACCTGGGGAATGAAGATGCCCCCACAGCCCACCAGAAATCAGACAAGTATGTGGTGCGTCTGGATGCTGACGTTCACGCTAAGATGGAGGCCTTCATGAAGAAAGTCAAGCAGAACCCCTACACCCTGTTTGTCCTCATTCACGACAACTCGCACGTGGACCTCACAAGGTAAAGATGGTCATAAAGTACACAGCAATAAACATTATAAGAACTAACATTGTTCGTGCTTTGCTGATAACTTGATGTTAACTGTGTGACGAGATGAGTTGTTGTGACTGAACATGTAGCCTTGTCCTTTTAGTCACTGATTCAAGTTGAGCTGCAAGCATATGAAAACAAATAAACCACACAGAATACTTTACACTTTGGTTAAATGTAGGTCAGAGAGTATGAGATCTCTGTTTTCTTCTATCTCCTGAACATTGGGCTAATGCAGTTAAATATTTGTGGTTTGTCAGTGCTCAGAGATGGCTGCAGCTGATCCTCAGTTTATTCCAGGAAAACAGAAACAGAAAAAAGACCACTTACAGTTTTTTTTAGACAATTTACCAAATACCGGGTAGTTAGACCAACAAACACAAAAGCTTTAGGCATGAATTATGTCAATAATCAAGCTGTTAATCCAGTTATAGCACAATACATACAAGAACTGAAAATGATCCAAGAATCACTCTATAACACTTTGCCCACTCCATTTCTAGTGCCCTGTCAGGCTCTGTGTGCCATGGGGAGCTGCAGGGTTTAGCTGATCGGGTGGTGAATTGCCAGGAAGTCCTCGATGCCATGAACCTGTTGGTGCTGCAGGTCAGCTGCTTCCCTTACACCCTGCAAACCCGCCAGTCACGCATCAGCATCCACAACGAAGTTCACTGGCCATCCAATGAAAGCCTTGTGAGTAGTTTTAACACCTAAAGGCCTCACTTTTTTTAAAAATCACAATTGGGTATCAAAGGAATAATAAATGTTTTTTTCTTGTGTGAATATAGAAATAAAACATAACAAAAACCCCAACATTTTGAGGTATTTTACTCTTAAATATTGATAAATTAGGCGTTTATGTATTACACAGAGACCTTTTTAACAGCTGTGGTTCAGGTACACCACCTGCTGGACTACAACTGCACTTACACTACTAGGAGGGAAATGGATAAATTTTGACATTTGAGATCTTATTTTTCTTTCATTTTTGATTTCTCAGTTAAGAGTTTAAAGGTAAACAGAAGACATAGGGAGAGAGAAAGAGACATGACATGCAGTAGTTTGTATCATCTGAACTATCAGCCTACTTGAATGCCCCAAGGTCCATGTTTTTAACATATGTCTTCTCGTTATACTTTCACATTGCTATATATTGCTGATATTTTGTCTGGTGTCAGTCCAGTGTTGCTTGCACTTAAAAGTATTTATTGTTTCATATAAGTAGTGTTTAAGGTAGTTTATTGAAAACAGAACAATGTTAAGATCAGGCTTTTGTGTCAGTCTAATGCCTATTTTGAGTTTATTTTGAATTTACAGCTACATTACATAACATGTAGGTATCTTCTGAATGAAATTCAGAGTAGTTTCTTCAACCTACACAAGATCATTTATGGTCACAGGTTAAATCACCGGAGTTTGCTACAAGATATTAAGCTTATTCTTTCTCATATTCATCTCATATTCTTTTTTTCCTGAGAATTGTCTCTTCAAGCCTCTATAAATAAAGTGCTTTTTGTCTTTTTGTAGATTTGGTGACAACTTTTGATCAAAGGGTGTCAAGTAGACTATAGACCAATCCTAGTCTCCTCACTCTTGGACTTAAAGGCACGTTCCCAATATGTGTGTGAGGGTTTAGGACTGTCCTACTGTCAAATGGTTATGTGTATGAGGTCTCTGATGCAGACTTTTTAAGACTATTATGCATTGTTTTTGTAAGTCTGTATATCTGCAGACTTTCCTGAGGGACTTGCGCATACTTCAAAGAGAAACTGGTGTTTTAGTTTGCTAAAATGTTGTAATGTCACAAAGACACAATTACCTTGGCAGCTAATTAAAGTGCAAATCAAACCTGAGTCCAAATTCACTTATTATTTTTAATGCCGATGCATTGTTTTGAACAAACGTGCTATCATGATAGTGTGTCCCATTACTGCTTTATATAGAATAGAATAGAATAGAATAGAATAGAATAGAATAGAATAGATCTTTATTGTCACTGTTACAGAAAACAATGAAAATCAGTTTAGTACTCTCCGAATAGCAGCATTAAAAATAAACTATGTAATACCCTAAAAAATATATACAACATAAGAGCAAATAGTATACAGTATGGAAACGGTTTGTGGTATGGTCTGTAGCGTCTACCTGAGGGGAGGGGGGAGAAAAGAGAGTGTCCTGGGTGTGAGGGGTTTCTGGTGATTCCCCTGGCTTTCCTCTGAAGTCTACTGGTGTAAATGTCTCTGGGGGGAGGTAGTGTGGTCCCAATCACCCGCTCTGCTGCTCTCACCACCCGTTGCAGGTCCTTCCTGTCCTCCATAGTGCAGCAGGTGAACCACACTGTACAGCAGGAGGTCAGGAGGCTCTCAGTGGTGGAGCAATAGAAGTTTATGAGCAGCTTTTGGGGGAGATGAACCTGACGCAGCTTCCTGAGGAAGTCTAGTCTCTGTTGGGCCCTCCCCACCTGGTGTGAGGTGTGGGTGGACCATGTGAAGTCCGCAGAGATGTGGATCCCAAGAAACCTGAAGCTGTCCACCCTCTCTACCTCCTCTCCATCGATGTAGAGGGCGGAGTGCTCAGTTCGCTTTGATCTTCTAAAGTCCAAGACCATCTCCTCGGTCTTTCCAGTGTTGAGGTTCAGGTTGTTGTGGTGACACCATCGTCACATATGCTGGACCTTCTCCCTGTAGGCTGATTCATCGTTGTCTCTAATCAGTCCTATGATGGTTGCGTCAGCAGCAAACTTGACGATGGGGTTGCTGGAGTGAACAGGAGAGCAGTCATGTGCGAATAGAGAGTGTAACAGGGGGCTGAGGACACACCTCTGAGGAGTACCGGTGTTCAGGATGAGAGTGGAGGAGATGTGGTCTCTGATCCTGACGTTTCAGGGCCTGTTGCTTAGGAAGTCCAATATCCAGGACCACAGTGAGCTGCCGAGCCTGAGGTTGCTCAACTTCACAACCAGTTTGTGAGGGAGAACTGTATTAAAGGCGGTGCTGAAATCCACAAACAGCATCCTCACATAGATGTTATTCCCTTCCAGGTGTGTGAGGGCTGTGAGGGCAGATGCGATGATGGCGTCTTCCGTTGACCTGTTTTCCCTGTATGCAAACTGATGTGGATCGATGGGGGGTGTGGATGGGGGTTAGAGTAACAGGGCGATAGTCGTTCAGGCAGCTCACTGTGCTCTTCTTGGGCACAGGGATGATGGTGGCTGTCTTAAGGCAGGTGGGGACTGTAGACTGTAGTAGCGAGACGTTAAAGATGGTGGTGAAAACCTCTGCCAGCTGTTTTGCACATGACCTGAGCACTCTTCCTGTGACACTGTCTGGACCAGGTGCTTTTCCCGTGTTGACTGCTCAGGGTGGCTCTGACCTGATGCTGCTGCAGTTGGATGGGGGTGTCATCCCTCTCTGGAAGAGCAGTGAAGATGTGGACCTATCTGTTGCGTTGGTGAAAACGAGCAAAGAACTGGTTCAGAGTGTCCGGTAGGGTGCTGTCTGTGGAGTCTGACATTGCCTGACCCCCTGCCACATGTTCTGGGTGTTGTTGTTGTCAAAGTGTTCCTCAATGCACTGTTTGTATTTGCGCTTATACCATTTTGAGGTCCCACTAACCCACAAACATAGCAGCTTTAGTTAAATGTGTGAGGTTTCGTGCTTAGATCTTAGGGTGGAGATTGTGATTTGACCTTTTTCTCATAGGAATTGTGAGCCAAAGAGGCCAAAAGCCACTGTACGAGACAAATCAGACTGCCTTTCAGATTGTATACAATATATGCTTCATAGCTTATCTCTGTTTCCACACAGTGAATTAACAGGCAGCTGAGTAATTGAGTTTTTTTTTTTTTTTAATTCAGTATTGTGGTTATTGAGAACATTATGCCAGTTCCCACCAGGAAGATTAACTGGCTGCTGACACTAAAATCATGGTATCACTGTCTTCCATCAGAGGGAGCAGTCTCCTAATGAGTTGGTCTACTTTGGCCTGAGGGACTACAGCAGGTCCCTGCAGTGGGGCGTGGCCAGTCCCATTCTGCGCTGTGATGATGCCTTTGAAGAGATGGTTCACACTCTGCTGGAAAGGTTAGTATGCAGTCAAAACTAAGACATCGCTACAGCAGAGGACTGTTGTCATCCAACATTAAGGGCTTTTTCTATGCACGTTTAAGATTGAAAATTCTGTTAAAAAAAAACACAAAAGTGTCAAAAGGATACCCACAATAGTAGGAGACATTGTTGTCAGTTCAAACTCTTCTCTCCTTCATATCCCAGACATCCACATCTACACAGCATGGTGATCCGCAGCTATCTGCTGATTCAGCAGTACACTGAGGCCATGATGGCTTTGACCTCTTCCCCTTCCCTGAGGGACCACATAACCCCAGAGACCCTGGCCATGGTGGAGGACCTGATCAACGCTCCAAGCAGAGAGGGCTCTCAGGGCCGTGGCCACATGCTGCTGGTCCGTGTCCCCTCACTGCAGCTGGCCATGTTGGCTCGAGAGAGACTAGAGGACGTGAGGGACAAGCTGGGACTCCAGTTATGCTTCGCAGTGCTGCTTGGCAGTCCTGCCTCCGAGCTCAACTTGCACAGAAACTTTACCAGCCGCCTTAGGGTGAGAATAACATGAAACCAGAGTAATTTCTTCGCATTGCATTGTCTATTAACCATATAAAATATTTATGCAAAGTTACTGTAGCGTATTCAGCAAGATGCTTCAAGGAAATCGCAGTGAGACACGCAAGTTCATCAGTGTTTAAGTATATATCAAGACTTGAATGAAACTGAATTTTTACAGAAAGCCAGAGGTCAGTGTCAGGACTTCATTCTCAGAAGATATTTCTTCTGTTTAACTCACAGTGAGACAACAGTGATTCCAAATTAAGACTTTGCCAGTGAAAGTTTATGAGTTTGTTCATATTTTTTATTTTTTTTGAAAAGTATGACTCTTTCACCTTTTAAATTATATAGGAACTCTGATCCAGACTGCAAGTTTAAATAAGGAATTTAGAAAAATATTTGATATAAATGAATGCATGCATAATATAAAGTAAAACAGATGATTAAGTCCAGTGTTAGCCCAATATGCACTGTTGATCTAGTTTTGAACGACACATCCTTAACTACAGAGTAAACATCCATCAACTGTGTTCTCCTGCAGGTGTGGCGAGGCTATGACAGTGAAGACTGGGTACCACACACCTATGAGGATCTGGAAGGGCTCCCCTGCATCGTCATCCTCACCGGGAAAGACCCTCTTGGAGAGACTTTCCCCAGGTGATGTCACACTTCACAATACACCACCAGTCATATATATCTGCTGTGTCAGCAGATTGGCAGTTTGAAACTTCCGTTGATCCATCATCTATACACCACTTAATCCTCATTAGGGTCATTGAGAGCTGGAGTCTATCCCAGCTGACTTAGGGTGAAGGCAGGAGACATCCTGGACAGGTCACCAGTCTGTCACAGGGCCACATATAGAGACAAACAATCACACTCACATTCACACCTATGGACAATTTAGAATTGTCAATTAACCTCAGAGTGTTTTTGGATGGTGGGAGGAAGCTGGAGTACCCAGAGCGAGAGCACAGGAAGAACATGCAAACTCCATGCAGAAAGATCCCAGGCCCAGGCTGCGACGCGAACCGGGGATCTTCTAGCTGCAAGGCGACGGTGCTAACCACTGAGACACTGTGCAGCCCCCCTTTTAAACTTAGTGACTTAAATTTAACTCAGTCTCTTCAGGAAAGTATATCTTGACTTGAAGTTATTTTTTAAAACTGATTACCAATTGGAAACAAACCCCACAAAGACATGACTTTTACTCAGCAGCAATGTGCATCTTTCACTTGCTCTCTTCCAGGTCTCTGAAGTACAGTGACCTGCGTCTGATAGACTCCAGTTACTTGACTCGCACAGCCCTAGAGCAGGAGGTGGGTCTGGCCTGCACATATGTGCCAATGGGCATGGTCCAGGAGCCCAAAAAGGCTGTGGCCCCTCGGGAATCAGATGGAGAGAAGGCCACCACCAGCTTGAATGATGGAGAGGAGCTGGAAAGACCTCAGAGCAATGATAGCGCTGCAACCAGAACCTCTGGTGAGTCTTTCTAAAGTACTGGAACATAGGATTAAAGATGCAAACTCAGGTTGACTCTTAACACTCTGTATATGGCATTTGAGATCATCGTAAAGGATTCCTGATAGAGACTAAAATCTGTTATACAAGTTGGGTATGTATATGTCCTAAGACTGCCCTTTTATGAGGAAAGTCTGTGGTTTATAGGAAATGTAATCTTTTTTCAGAGCAAACTCACAGTCAGTTTAATTGTGGTGGCATTTATTCAAAGAACACATTTTGTTTTTGTGCAAATATGAAAGTATGACAGCTCACGCCTGTAAATAATATATTTCAAGTTAGCTTTACTTATATTTGTCTGTCCTTATGTCCTCACTCAGACTCTTTGTTAGAGAATGGTGTCAGTTCATCCGACATTGCCGACTCTTCTCAGAAGCCCTCCACATCCACCTCCCAGCCTGAAGGTGCTGCCACCTCGGACATGGGCACACTAACGCAAGGATTCAAGCAGGAGTGTGACTCTCAAGGAAGCCAGCTCCCCTCCAGCGCTTCCAAAGCCCCCAAGGCCCCTCCATCCCTTTACACCAATTCCTCATCTTCCTCTCCTTCACCATCTTCCTCCTCCACCCAGAGGCCCAGCCAGTCCGTACAGTGCAGTCGAGAGTTTAAGCCCACTAGAGTGTCACCGCGGACAGTCATCTTGTCGCGAGCTGCATACAACCTGCTGGCGGGGGAGTCGAGGAGTCAGCTGAGCTCCTTCTCACTGCTGCCTCATGCAGATGTGGCCTGGAGCAGTCCGCTGAGGCCCTTTATCACTCACAACCTGCAGGGGGCAGAACAGAGCATGTACTACCGCCAGTGGACCACTGCCAGGCAGCATCATGCTGATTATGAAGCGCCGCCTGTGCCACATCCACGACGCCTGCTGCTCAGTGGACCCCCACAGGTAACAGAACAACTTTGTCTCCTTTGAGTAAATCATTATCTGTATTTTCGACATATCTGAATCACAATGTTCAGTACAAAATACAAATGCATTACGAAAAGATGAACAGGATGAATAATGAATGTGATTATTTTCAATTAGTGAACCTGATTTGCTATTAGAATGAGTTATTTGAATAATACAGTAATCTTTCATTGCATATAAATGTGAAAAAATATTTAGATAAATAGGTTACTACATGAAAACATGTATTTTATTTCCATGGGTGTAAATATAAAAAATGCAAACAATATCCGATCAGTGTCAGTGTCGGGGCTTGCTTCTTGTCCTTTGCCAGGTGGGAAAAACTGGTGCCTACCTGCAGTTTCTACGGATCTTGTTTCGTATGCTCATCAGACTATTGGAGGTAGATGTGTATGATGAGGAAGAGGAGGAGGAGGAAGGTGAGGGTCACTGGGGCTTACTAATTCATTCAAATGGACTGCTGAACTTGTCATATATGAGGAACAAATGTGATTGTAACTTGAGTTCTCATCCTTCCATCCTCTTCTAATCTACAGAAAATTCAGAAGTTACAACTCCAGTAAATATCCAGTGGCCTGATATTGAAGAAGTTCGAAAACTGCCCTTTGACCCCAACCTCCGAGACCCTAAGTTCAGGAAGGCCAGTCCTGTTTACTCAGACAAGATGCCAAAGTGCTTCAAAGGTTGGTAACAATAGTAAACACAGAATAAACACAATTTGCCATCATGAATACAACACAGACGTTAATAATATTGACCTAAACACACCTATCTTAATGTGTCTACAGATTTTAAGCTAGAAGGAGAGGGACAAACTCCAGCCAAACGAGTGACTAAGTCAATGCGGCTGAGCAGGTTTGCTGCCCACAACGCCTTTCATCACTGTGAACAGTGCCACCAGTACTGTGAAGCAGGTCCTGCTTCACAGGTGAAGTACTTGGACACTAGAAAGCTTAAAAGCTTTTTTCTCTTTGGAGTTATGTCTAAGGCTGAGCTCTCTGTTAATAATACATCCATGTGTGTGTGTTGTAGCTGTCGGAGTGCACCTTCCATGCTTTCACCTTCTGCTCATCCATGCTGGGGGAGGAGGTCCAGCTCCAGTTTGTGATTCCCAAAGCCAAGGAGCAGCACTTTGTTTTCGGTCTGCAGGGCTGCCACCTAGAGAGCATGCGTCTGCCTCTGGTTTCCACCAAGGTTATTTTACTCTCACGTAGGAATGAGGGTTGATTTGTAGCTATGTTTTCGTATACTTAGACCTGTGCATCTCTCCTGCCCAAGAGCTAAACCAGGACATCTATTGGACATTATTCCTTTGAATCAGTCAATAATATTTGTTTTTGCTGAATCACATTTTTACTTTCTCTTTCTCCATGCGTGTGTGTAGGACTCAGATCTTTTGAAGAGTCCAATCTTCACTCCGACTACAGGACGCCAAGAGCACGGTCTGCTCAACATTTTCCACGCCATGGAGGGCGCCACTCATCTGCACATCCTGGTGGTCAAACAATTCGAGATGCCCCAGTACCGGAAGTACTGGCCCAACCACATCCTACTCGTCCTGCCAGCTATGTTCAACAATGCCGGAGTTGGTGAGAACCAAAATACACTGTGTCCATGTTTGAGGTGATAACAGATGTGTTGACTGTATTTCCTTCCTTATAAACTACTTGCAAAGTAGATTGCAAAGACAGTCTTGCGTTGTTTCCTTCTGTGTTTGCTAGCTTACAGTCTACTTTCTTTTTGCCTTTGTTGGCGTATTGTTACACTTCTTTGCATGCCAACAATTTGATCAGTTCACTTGAGCTTGTTTCAAAATAAACAGGGACTTAGTCATAAAAACATTGCTCCACAGCACTGCTAGTGGTCAAAAGTCCACATGGTGCTGTACACCACCTTGCAGCTTATCAGTTTGCTGATTCTGAGTGATTATTACAGTGACAAACCACCCTTGTTATACATTTAGTACAGTCATGTTTATTTAAAGTGGGTGAAAGATTAGCCAGTGTGAGAGAGTCATTGTGTGTGAAATACCTACAGTACATTAGCCAAGGAGATGTATGGCCCTTCAGAAATGGGTGTAACTAAACTACATTGCTCTCAGATAGATGACAGTGGTCCAACTATGACCCTCAGCATTTATGCAGCTGCCTGCTAGTATTTATGCTCAGGGTAGACCATTGTACTGTGTACAGGAACATAATTTATGTACTTTACTTTAAAGAGTATCATTTACAGCCTTACAGAACTGTAAAAATCCTCACGGTAATTTGTAATGCAAACACACACCATGCAAATGTAGCTTTTCCACATGATTTGCACAACTTATTACAATATCTCCTCGAAGAACATGTTACGGTCAAAGGGCATTGTGTAGCAGTCCAAATGAAAAACTGATGAATACACTCCTGACGGCTTAAGGTACTGCCCGCTTCATGATCAAAGAGCTGTCATACCATAACCTGGAGCTGGAGAGAAACCGACTGGAGGAGCAGGGTGTCAAGAGACAAGATGTATGGCCGTTCATTGTCATGATGGACGATTCCTGTGTGCTGTGGAACGCCCACCAGTCAGGAGACGGAAGGTAGGAACCGTTTCTGATTTGTAGAATTTGCAAAAGGAGACTTTTGAATTTTATAATTCTTCACAATAGTTATAACTCTTAGTGTAGCTAAACTGTACAAAACTTTTACTAACCTTGTTACTAATGTTGAAGACTATTATATAACACATTTTAGAAACTCCTATGAGCTGTGTTATATCAAGCGTGTCCTCCCTTTTCTCTATTTCTTAGTGAGATATCAGATGGAAGCTCAACTCTCACCAATGTGTCTTTGAAAACGGTGCTGCAGCACATGGAGAACACACCGAAGATCTCTCTCTATGCGATGTGTGGTACACGCAAGTGGAACAGCGGCCTCACTCACAAGTCTCCCAGCAACCCCTTCAGTCGATGTCACCTCCAAAACTTTGTAATGCTCAATGTGGACCTGACGCAAAATGTTCAATATAACCTTAATCGGTAAGTTAGCAGACCGAGTCAGTCAGTCAGTGGGTAGTATGTGTACATTGTCTTCATTATTACTCCACCAAGGAATGGTGGAGTTATGTCACAGTCAGCTTCTGTCTGTCTGTCTGTCTGTCTGTTCGCAACATTACTCAAAAACGGACTGACGGATTTGGATGAAATTTTCAGGGAAGGTCAGAAATGACACAAGGACCAACTGATTAGATTTTGGCAGTGATGCAGCTTATAGTCTGGATCCATGGATTTGTTAGAGATTTGGCACGATGTCACTGTAACTATGACAACAAGTGAACACGTCAGCTACCAGCTGACGATCACATGATTGTGATCCTACTAAAAATCCACCGCTGTGGACTTATCGGGACTTATCCATCAGAAATGATACAGGGAACAATTAATTAAATTGTGGGGGTGTTTCTGAGTCCCATCAATTCCCACCATCTGCTACATATTTAGGTCACGCGAGGTCATTTTGTTTGTGGGTACATCTAACATCTCAAAAAAATGCTGCATTTCTGACAATGCTATATGGGGGAATGAACAGCCTTGGCAGAGTACTGCGTTCTCTGAGTGCTTTTCTAGTTTGACATTGTTGTCATGTGCAGGTATGACTGTGAGGATGTGGACTTTAATCTAAGGGTAAATAGCAGTGGGTTGCTGCTGTGCCGCTTCAACAACTTCTGTCTGATGAAGAAACACATTCCAGTGGGGGGGAACAAAGACTACGTGATCAAACCTAAACTCATGGTGGGTCTTTTGCAACATAGGCCCATTTCAGTGGGTTCAAATTGTCCTACTTTTTTAGTAAATTTATGTTTTGTGATTTCTGTATGGAGTGCCATCTAACACTGAACCGCTTGCCTCTCTCTCCAGAAAATAGAAAACACTTCTCAGATCAGCCCATCACAGTATGTCTGCGCCCCAGACAGCGAGCAGACCCTCCTAGACGCCCCGGCCCAGTTCCTGCTGGAAAGGTTCCTGCAGAGCTGCAGTCACAGGCTGTTTCCGAAAGCCGTTCAGAACAGAAACAACCCAGTTCTGTCCATCGACAGCTACCTCAACCTCAGCCCGGAGGTAAGCACTCCCAGTACGTTGCTTTTAAAAGCAGGAGAGAAGACCATTGGCATCATTGCTTTAACTCCAATCTACAGGAAAACTGAATTCCGAGGCTACTGTAAAAGAAGTGAAGTACTTAACCATGCTGAACCTCTGTTTCAATTAACTATTTTTAAAAATATCTGCTAACATCTTAATTTCAGATGTTTTGTTAAGATTAATGTTTGTAGAATGTTCTTAACCCACAGAGAAGCCTGATGCAAGACTTTGCCATCTGTTTCGCTAAGAACATTCTGACCTGCATCCACGCACATGTGCAGACAATGAATGCTAACAGTGCATTTACTGTACATCTGTTCATAGGTGATACGATAACGCTGCACAATTTACATCATTTGCATACCTAGACACATTTTTTTGTTTGTATTGTGTATTTTTTTGCACACAAGAGCTATACATTTTCTTGTGCAGACACCACTAACAGCTCCCAACAGGTATTATGAAGGTGTCATGGTTATTTCGGTGAGGTCTAACCTAAAGGATAAGCATGTAATGTTTCCTTCAGCTTGCTGAACTGAGATTAATGAGGTTTATCTTGCCATGTCACAGATTTCTGTGTGCTACATCAGCTCTCGTCCACACTCCACCAACCTCAACCATCAGGGACTGGCGTTCAGTGGTCTGCTGCTTTACCTCTGTGACTCCTTCGTTGTCTCTGGACTCCTCAAGAAATTCCGCTTCCTCAAAGGTGCCAGATCAGTGTAGTTGCAGTTCTGTTATTATGCCATCTGTATATTTATGTTGTCAGTGCCAATATATGGTAGAAAAATGATCATAGACTTCCAGAATCTGCACAGATGAAGTATTACCACCTTGCCCATACAATTTTAAATCAGTGAAAGAAAAAGAAAAATTTTGTGCTTTATATTGATGTCCATGTGGTCCACACTCACATGTGGGCAGTCATGTAATTACAGCTCATGGTCCACAGTTGGAAAGGGGTGAACGGAGACATAATTATCTGCTTTTATTAAACAGATTACTCACTATGTAATAATATCTATATTAGGGTGACAATAGAGGATTGATAAACACAGATCCTTAATAACTATCCTTTTTTTTATCTTTAAAAAGAAGCTCCACTTTCTACCGTCTACGTGAATCTACCATCTACGTTTTGTCTCTGTGTCCACAGGTGCCACTCTCTGTGTGATCTGTCAGGACCGAAGCTCCCTGCGTCAGACTATAGTCCGACTAGAGCTGGAGGACGAGTGGCAGTTCCGCTTGCGGGACGAGTTTCAGACAGCCAACTGCAGTGAGGACCGGCCCCTCTACTTTTTGACTGGCCGCCATGTTTAGCCTGTGACTGCTCGAGACGACTGTTCTGCTGGAGAAACATAATCAGAAATGAGGGTACGTTTGATTCCAAACCATCCAGCACACCACGGTTCTTGCCAGGTCAATTGCAGGTAAGGGGGGGCTAGAGGACATGTGGCCCCATGATGTGGCTCGCCCTGCATCTGTACGACCACAGTGCACTATGCCTGGCTCTGAGGAGGGCCAGTGCATGTTTTAAACTCTCGTTTGTTGCCGGCCCTGTCTCCACTGGAACTTGTGTTCTACCGAATAAGACTTTGCTGGTAGGAAAAGCTCAACTGAAATGGAATTTATTTGTTTTGTCGTCGTATTTTGCAAAAATGGATGCTCTCCTGATCGACAATGTGACTATTAGAAGATTGTATGTGTACATTTTTGAAAGGATTTCAAAAGGGAGATCAAAGAGAGGTCGCTTAAACGGGTTTTTCTCCTTTTTCACAGTGTATGTTTGGCATTAACTTATGTTGGCACCAAAGACATCCTCAGCTGCACCTTGTCTTTTGCCTTCACTTTCCTCAACCCTTCTCTTCTGCTCTGTCTCTCAAACTCCACAAAGCTCATTAGCTTTAGAATGTCAGTTCACCACATTAAAAAAATATAAACGTGTATCAGATTTCCATCATCAAGAGTATCAGATTCTCCTCTCGTACTAGTGGGATTCCAACAATAAGCGACTATTTGATCTAGCACATTTAAACCACAAATGGGGACTACTTTACTCCTGTGCCTCTAAATTATTTATGTGGCATCAATAATCCTTCTGACAAGAAGCTGTGTGAGTGTGGTTTTAGTTCCCAAATGGATGAATTTCATGAGAATTCATCCAAAGACTTTCTTCACAACTAAGGAAAAGTACAAGTTGTGTCCTTTCATGAATGTAAGACTTTAATGTCCTATTATGGCTTGAATATAAGCATATGAAGTTGGTCTGTTATTTAAAACACTGACTTAGATGACTTTCCACAGGGTTTTATTTTACATCTCATCCGTTAATGTGTAATGCCAGTCAGACAGAGCAATGTGGACGTATATTCTAAAAGAAATATTTCGCGTAGAGGCATTTGCTGACCTAAATGCTAGGTCATAATCATGTGAAGTCAGGAAATGCAATGTATTAATCAAGCTCCCTCACTGCCAATCGTCTTGCCACTCACTGTGCCTGGGATTCCACCTCCTGCTGTCGTGTTCTGAGGCTGATTGTACACCAGTGATCTTGGCCTCTGTCCACACACCTTAAACTGGTTTATAAAAATAAAGGGTCATCCAAGAAATACCGTCAAGAGCAACCGAACAGGTCAATTCAAATACTTGAAAGGAAGAATGTTTTTATATGTTTCTGCACAGGGTTGTCCAAAGAATATGCCTTAAGCAATGTTTCACACAGCCACTGCTCAAGTCTTTCATTTTTCGGACCAATGAGAATGAAGAAACCATTTAAACTGTGAGGTGAAGAAATGTAGTTTGTTTGAGTGAAGCAAGATGAAAGAATTGGATTTTGGACTACTGTACTGTTTAAAGCTTTGTTTACATTATTAATATATTATGTCATCCCCTTAACCGCTGAGGGTCACTGATGTTTTTTTTAGTCTTGTGTAACTTTTGCCAGTATACTTGGGTCACGTCTTTGTGCATTTTATGTTGCAAAGGCAAGAAGAATCTACCTAGATATATCTTTAAACATGTGTCTGTATCCCTTTCTGTTCTTGTGTTGGATTTTTATTGAAAATTATGAAAAATCAGGTCCATGAGGGATTCTTATTTATTTGACAAGCATTTTGGACTGCTAATCATGTTGAGGTGTAATATCTGATTGTTTGCTAAGCTTGCTTAAACCAAGGAAGCGTGTCCTTTTCAAAAGCATTCACGAAGGCTTTGCAGAAGACTCATATGAATGATTTTTAGATCTACTGAATGTCATTGGTGGTAGGAAATGTGAATTTGCCCTGTACAATTTGACGCCTAAAGAAAAACGATTTCCATATGAGCGAAACAATTGAATGAAGTTCTCCAAAGAGCCCAGAATGAGTCCAAATATAGGACTGGTGATGAAACTGTTTTTTGTCAAACTCCAGTGGTCCGTAGAATGTGTCTTTCTTTTTGATAATTTAATACTTAATATGCAACTTGCTCTCACAATCTGGACTAGAATGTGTCTGACAACCATGTGCAGCCCAGTGGTAGCCTTGGTGCCTGGTTGATCTGTCTCATGTGTACCATTGAGGTTGCAGGCTTTGGATAATATAATAACATTAAAGCAATGCTATTGTTGTTGACAAATTATGAATGTAATAAAAATGACTTCTAAATTCATTTCCTCATTCAGGTTTTGTTTGTTCTGATTTTTATTGCTTGACTTTTTACATGGCACTCACTTGTACAGTGCCATGAAAAAGTATTTGCCCCCTTCTCGAATTATGTTTTTTTTTTTTTTTTTTTTTTAACATTTTCCCCACTTAAATGTTTGAGACCATCAAACAAATTTAAATATTAGACAAAGATAACCAAAGTGAACACAAAGTGCAGTTTTTATATGATGATTTAATGTTTCGAGGGAGAAAAGCTACTCAAACCTACCTGGTCCTATGTGAAAAAGTAATTGCCCCCCTTGTTAAATCATGAATTAACTGTGGTTAATCAAATTTTTTGGAAAGCGAGTACAATTTCACTGGCCACACCCAAACCTGATTACCTCAAGACCTGTTCAATCAAGAAACCACCTAACTCTTGTATTATGTTAAGGATCAATTTGACCCATTTCAGTTTTTGTGTTCACCAAAGTACTGGTTATGATAGAATGCACCTTTAAACCTTGATTTCCATTGTTTTTGATGATTTTGCTGTGCTTCCAAAGCACCCGCTGAGTATTTTGAAGTGTGTTGCAAATGTATTATTACAAAGCTCGGGCTGTGTTGTTAAAATGCAATGCATGTGCAGCCCCCTGTTTAGCCTGTGATTCATTGTACTCTCGCACTCTTCGGCCTCCATTCAGTCCCACATCTTTTCCTTCTGCCACAGAGTAAACCCCAGGAACCTGCTTGTTCTCTATACACCATCTATCCTGGTGTTTGTCTCCTCTCGGCACCTCTTTAGCCACGCTGTGATTATACACAATGACCTCTCTTGCGATCAAGAAGAGAAATGGCTTCATAATGAATGCTGGGATCTTGTCTGGCATCACTGTAGGGCAGTGGTAGCCAACATGGTGCCCGGCGCCTGGTTGCCCGCAGAGACCATGTGAGTTGCCCTCCACACATGTTCTAAAAATAACACTAGCCACCATGAAATTCCTTATAAAAAAAATTGGAGTTGCTGTTCTTTTAAAATCAAAAATGCTTAAATTAATGCAGATTTTAAATTACAATATTTGTTATGATTTTTTTAAAAAACAAAAATCTCTTCGGTATAAAAGAACTTTGACCTTGTCCGAGTCAAAGTTCACTGCGCATGTCCAACTACACGTCACTCTGCTGAAGCGTCGGGACGCAGACACTTTGGGAAACTAGCTGTGGTTTTTACCCCCAAAATATGACAGATAATTGAAAGAGAAAACTATTTTCACGATGACTGGGAGGAAGAGTTCAAACGACAGTGAAAGATAAATGTATGTGTCCTATTTGCGGGGCGACTATTGCGTCGGCAAAGCGGCACAATGTGGAGAGACGCTACTTTAGCCGCTACATAGCTTCCATGCTAACTAGCCACCTGGTAGCGCACATAGACTGTATGCGCATTACGGACAGGAAAAGCTCGGGACTTAAAGGCAGATTTGATATTTACTACGCGGCGAAAAGTTTCTTCGTGGAGAAAAATGTACCATTAGAAAAGCTTGTTTTAGTGCCGACTGACGGAGCTCCTCCATGACGGGTCGCCATGCAGGCTTCATTGTACGATACAGAGGTGATCCAGACTTCCCAACATTCCTACATTACCACTACATCATTCACCAGCAGGACATATGTATGTACAAAAGTAGCCGGATTTGATCATGTGATGACTCGTGTCATGAAGATCATAAATGGCTCCAAAGCCAAACAACCAGGACATTGAAGGTGCTGCTGGAGGAGCTTACAGCTGAACATGGTGACCTGTTACTACACACAGAAACCCCATGGATCAGCAGGGGAACAGTTTTGCAGCGTTTTTTGTCACTGTTGGCCGAAATCAAAGAGTTGATGCAATCCAAAGGGGAAGACACCTTGCTGCTTGAGGACACTGAGTGGATTCTTGCCTTTGCATTTTTAACGGACATCACTGGGAAACTGAACCATCTGAACTGTGAGCTGCAAGGTAAAGGTAAGACATGATAAGCTCTGCAATGCCAGGCTTCCCACTAACACACATTTACAGACAGAGAAAGAGGTAACACATGTGGTCATTCAAAACACCATGCCATTACACAAAAATGTGAAAAATAATTTGTTGAAAACATGTAATGATTGGTTGCTATGATCTGTTAAAAATGTTGCAATGCTGGTGATTAGTACTAATGTGATAGGATTCATTTCAAAATGTGAAAGAGTTGATTTTTTTTCTTCCATAACTGATAATTTGTACAAACATGAGAGTTCATGAATTGTTCAAAAATGTTACAAAGGTGGTAGTTTGTACAAATGAAGCATGATTTGATGACAGTTAATGATTTCCTAAAAATGTTAGAAGTGACAATTTGCACAGAAATATAACTGGTGTGATTTTGAACAAAATGCTGCAAATATGCTGATTCATACAAAACTGCCAAGAAAGATATTTACAAAAGTTTCAGAGATGGGATACCTCTGACTTTTAAATATTGGAACAGATTTCCATATATGTGTGTGTGTGTGTGTGTTTTTCCTACCGTCATTGTTGTGGAAATCATTGTTAATAATTATTATAAGGAATAATTAACATAAATGTGATCAGTCTTTTTACATATTATTTTTATTATTATTATTATTGTTGTTTAAAGATGATGGCGCAAGTTTGCTATTGAGGAAGTTTGTAACAAACAAGGTGCCCTTCGTACTACTCAGTACCCTTGAAGTTGCTCTCAAAAAGGTTGGTGACCCCTGCTGAAGGGGCACAGGGGCATTGTTGGTCCAGGGACAGTACTATTTCAGCTCCTGTGAGGTAATATTAGAGCACACTTTCCATCAACCTACGAGCCCTGTATGATATAACACGAGGTTATTTTCAGCCGGCTGCTGTGAGGATAAGAAAGAGAGGGCAAGGAAGAGTATGTGGCACAATGATTCTTGCACCTCATAATTGATCCGTTGGGAAAAGCAGAAACACGTTGTGCACAAAGCCCAGGAGAGGTTTAACTCAAAAGATTTTAGTGTCCCAAAGTGATTAATCTGAGGCAACAGAGAGAATTCAAATGCCTACAGAGATGGCAATGGGTTAATCAGGCATTTTAGGACTACAAACATGCAGTTTGGACACATTGGCTTTGCTCAGTCTTGCTGTAATTGAACTTGCGATACAGTCTCCTAGACTGAATTCATTGTTTAATTGGGACTTGCAGAGCTTTCGGAAAATCCTGTGAAGGTAAAAGAGAAAATGTCTCTAGATAATTCCTTCTGACCGATTTCTTTCAGTTATTGAGCACTCAGCCAATGCAGTACTTAATGTTAAACTACATTTGAGCACTGTCATGATTAAACACATCACTGATGCTACTGTGAACTATTTTCTTTTCTTTCATCTCTAAACATTAAAAACTGTCGCTTTACCGATGTTGAAATGTATAATTATGTAGAACACACGAGCAGAGATGCCAACATTAACTCTCCTGTTGTCCTCATTTACGGGCACCAAAAAATATTGTTTCCTTTTCTGAAAAAAATCCAAAAAATCAGCAACAAAATTCCCCAAATTTCTGAAAATTTGCGAAACCTTCAGGAAGAAAATTCTTATAATTCCTTAAAAATTTCCTGTAAAAATATTATTTTAAAAAAAGTCCCCAAAATTTGGCAAGAAAATTCTTGTAAATATTTTCTAAAAATGACTAAAAATATTCAAAAAAAATCCTAAAAATACCTGAAGTGATTACATATATATCAGTAAAACTTTGAATATTTTCTTTAAGAACAATCACATAAAAATCAACCAAAATCCAGCGAAATTCGCCGGATTGTGGTTGATTTTTATGTGAATGTTCTTAAGAAACATTTTAAACATTTTTTCCCCAGCAAAAAATGTTCAAAGATTTCCCAAAAATGTTGAAAATGTGGACATCAGAAGTTTCACTGTGAAAAAAAAAATTTTTCCCCACATTTTCAAACTTTAATACAGGTCAATTTTGACCCGCAGGACAACATGAGGGTTAATAAAAGAGGGATTCCTGCCACATAATATCGCTTCTTGTAGATGGCAGCTGAGAGTAAATTACTCCTCCCTCTTGGCAGTCTACTCTAATTACTCTCATGCGTCCATAAACCATCTAGCTAAAATCAAAGCTCATCTGTCTGTGGGCTTATTGGGGGGTTGGACTGTAGGTAAGTGGAGTGCTGGGGGATTACAGTTCGCCTTTGGTGGATCACAACCACTACTGCAGCGATGCATATCCTATCAGCCGCTAAGCCTGTGAATGTGGACTGAGTCAATTCCAGGGAGCAAAAGCCAATACTGTGAAGAGAGAGGGTGACCCTGCAGTGACACAGCGGTCAGACGGCGCACTGTCAAACGTCTTGTCCTCAGGGGGATGATTCTGAGACCAGGGAGAGGGTCTGTGTGATGGAGGAGTATCTCATTGTGTAGTCCTTAGTGGCAGGAGTAAATTTTTGTTTAACCCTCCTGTTGTCTTCATTTACGGGCACCAAAAACCATTGTTTCCTTGTCTGAAAATAATCTAAAAATTCAGCAAAAAAATTCCCCAAATTTCTGAAAATTTGCAAAACCTTCAGGAACAAAATTCCAGTAATTCCTTAAAAGTTTTATTTAAAAAAGTCCCCAAAATTTGGCAAGAAAATTCTTGTAAATATTTTCAAAAAATGAGTGAAAATCTTCAAAAAAATATGAAAAATATTTAGTGATTACATATATATATCAGTAAAACTTCAAATATTTTCTTTAAGAACATTCACAAAAAAAACAACCAAAATCCAGTGAATTTAACTGGATTTTGGTTGATTTTTTTTTGTGAATGTTCTTAAGAGACATTTTTTTAAACATTACTTTTTTTTCCATCAAAAAATTTTCAAAAATTTCCCAAAAATGTTGAAAATGTGGACATCAGAAGTTTCACTGTGAAAATATGTATTTTTTTCCGGATTTTCAAACTTTGAAACAGGTCAATTTGACCCGCAGGACAACACAAGGGTTAAAGAACAGAGAAACGCTGAACTGGAGTGCATGGTCGTCTAGTCATTCAATATATTCTGCTGAGAAACTGCATCACAAGCAAACACACGGATCTGGACTTTGTTTAATAATTTATTAAATACAGCATATTACACTCATGTTGGTAATGTGAATATACTAGTACTTATACCATAGAGACCATTTTTAAATTTAAAATCTTATTGCTGCACATGTTAAACCAAATGCTTCATTTTCTTCTTTTTATGTAGTGTACAAAATGAAATGCAGCATCCTACGGAAAAACAAACAAACAAACAAACCAACATGTCCTTTGTGCTACAGATTACAAAGTGATGTTAGGGTTCAGGACATGATGACGCTGAGACACATGCTACTCAATGGACACTTGGCAGAACAAACAAACACTAAAAATTCCACAGGTAGAGGAAGTCAACATCCCTCATGCAGTGCATTACTGGAAATCTGGCCGCCAGTCAGATCTGCTCGTTTCAATGATGCCAACTCATACATGGTAGCCAGCGCCTTGATCATTGTTGGCGAAAGAAAACTGAAATGACTGAGAACCAGGTTCCACTAACGATGCGAGCTATGCATCTTGTAAAGCGACATCTACCACTTCAGACGGCCAATATGTACACCCTCTGTCCTCCTTTGCACGTTACTTCATTCACATCACTGTATCCAGCACCCTCAGACTCACTTACAGAAGTAGCCAGCAACATTTTCACAAAGAAAACTTCATGGAATTTACATACTGCTCAGTTCGGTCTTGGGATATACTTTCACATCTCGAATGAAACGAAGTGCTTTGCATTAAGGAATTAGAGGCATGGTAGTATCAACTAAAATAGTGCAATTTTACATTCATTGTCATTAATGAATTATTCTCCGTATAATACATTTGTAGAAGTATTTGGTGTGCGTGAAGGTAAAGGAAGTGAAAATAAAAGTGCATGCAGAAGACTTACAGAGAAGAACAGTCAACACACTCATTTGCTTCCTTGGTGAGAGTTAGATGAGGAGATTGACACAGCAGCAGCTGTTCAGTTAGCTTAGCATTAAGACTGAAAGTAATGAGAAACTAGCACGGCTATCCCTCTAAATCTGTCTAATGAGCACGCAAGAAGTAGTTTATTTAATCAAAAACTGGAGTACACTACTGTTCAAAAGTTTACGGTCACCCAGACAATTTCATGTTTTCCATGAAAACTCACACTTTTATTCATGTGCTAACATAACAACAAAGGTTTTTCTAGTCATCAATTAGCACAATGTAGCATTAGAACACAGGAGTGATGGTTGCTGGAAATGTTCCTCTGTACCTCTATGTAGATATTCCATTAAAAATCAGCTGTTTCCAGCTAGAATAGTCATTTACCACATTAACAATGTCTAGACTGTATTCCTGATTAATTTAATGTTATCTTCATTGAAAAAAACTGCTTTTCTTTAAAAAATAAGGACATTTCTAAGTGACTCCAAAAACTTTTGAATGGTAGTGTATATAAATGGCTTCTCTCTTGTGAACCGGCAATCTAACAATGACAAGTTTTACAACAACATTTCATCCATTGCAACACCTTAATGGTTGCAAACCTAAGCTTACATACGCCAGATATAGCATATTTTTTAGTTTTAGAGGTAGGTAGGCTGGCTGCATCTCCCTGCTTCCAGTCTTTACACTGTGCTAAGCTAACCATAAACCTAGTATAAGTCTTCTATTTAACAGAATGTGAAATCCATCTTCTTAACACTCCGGAAGAAAGCAAACAAGTGTGTTTCTCAGAATGTGAAACTTTAGAGAAACAATATACTATATGTCAATGGTTCTTTATCACATACTTTAAGTAACTGAGGGAAAAAGGAATCTAAGAAGAATAACTGACAGCAAAATTACACAGGAAGAAGAATGAGTAAAATAAAGAAAATCCCTGAGGGCTAAAATT
The DNA here is from genome assembly GCF_022539595.1 of Amphiprion ocellaris. NCBI lineage: Eukaryota > Metazoa > Chordata > Actinopteri > Pomacentridae > Amphiprion > Amphiprion ocellaris. The sequence continues at coordinate 20,953,745 of NC_072775.1, forward strand.
CTACTGATGTAAGGATGCTTCATGAACAAAAATGATGGGATTTTCATGTACAGACTTCCGTTGACTTCAACAGAACAAAATTGCACAGGGTAATCACAGAATCCTTTAGCTAGCTAATGCAACTAAACAATATGGGCACAGATTCAGCTTTTTAGCAGTAACATGAACAGCTATGCTCACCCCTGTGAGCATGTTTACAGACTCACTGTAGTTGTATGGAATAAATAAATGAACGTTGAACGCAACACAAATGCTGCATTCAATAAAATGTGCCCTTCAAATGAGGAAGAATGCATTTTTTTGCTTGTGGCAGAAGGTAGAATGGGACGGAAGGCTGTAGAGCGAAGTTAAAAGAAAGTCAATGACAGGAAGGGAAAAGATAGAATTGGATTTGGTGGAAAGGAAAGGAAAAAAGGATGGATGCAGTGCAGCACGGAAGAAATTATGAAAGAGGGAAAATAGTCAAAGGAAGGAACAATGGTAGGACGTTAGAAAAAACAATGGAATTAGAAACGGAATGAACAAAGGACGGAATGCAGCGAGGAAAGATGGATGACAGATGAAATAAATGAAAGCAAAGACAGAAGAAAGGAATCAAAGGCATGAAGTAGACGTAAAACTAGAGGAACACTTTAAGTTCTCTTATCAGGAGAGATCTTTGAGTCGGCTGCCTTGTTCGATGACTGCCTTTGCAAACTGCTTGAAGACTCGGTCCATGTAAGTGCTCTGTCGCGGCCACAAGCCCTCCAGGAAACCAATATGGCCACCATGACAGGTGATGAGCAGGGCCAGGTTAGGATTCTGCTTCACCGCCTCCACTGGAATGGCTGCAAACAAAACAGCAGCGCTAGTAAGCCTACCTCATAAATCCATTTTCACTCATGTATTCATTCCATTACAAGTCCCAAAAATGAGTCGGTGAGGTCGGAGTGTAGAGAAACTGTGTTGGGACTCACCATGAGATGGAGAAAAGACATCATCAGCAGCATTCAGACACAGCATTGGCACCTGCACAGATTTCAGCCTGTGGACAGGACTGGCATCGTGATAGTAGTCGTCATTGGTGGGATAACCGAACATTATGGACGTGAACCTCTCGTCAAACTCTCGGATGGTCTTTGCCTGTGGGGAGCCAGTAAAATGAATCAATTTTGCCTGCTTTGCTGAATGAAATTAGCGTGGCTTAATGTCGCTGAAAATAATCCCTACCTTCATGACATGATCAATGTCGTAACACTTTTCAAGGACTGGTCTGTGTCTGCAGGGGAGATTAAAAATAAAACTGTCACCGACTGCTGTTAGGTTAAATGATTTGCTTCTGGAAACATCTTTCAAAAATGCAGACAATCATGTAACAACATAATGAACTTTGAAAGTGCTTCTACAAAAGCGCTGCTGTGCATATATAATACCCGTATATGACACAATTTATTATGCAGATATCAGCTGTTACATGTTATCAAGTAAAGAGTTTCAAAAACAACTTTGAATCGGCATATAAAACTTAAATATGTAAAACTCAGTTATTCCAGCTTGTGAAACATGTCGCCTATAGCACCAGCAGTGGGTGAGTGGTCATGTTAATCCCGCTCTAGCCCCGGCTGACCTGTGCACAGAGGCTTGTAGGCAGCTGGTGAGGTAGGAGTTGAAGAGGAAACGGTCCAGGGGCTTTTCCAGTGAAGCGGTGCACTCAAATACATCCCAGCCTGCTGAGAAGACCACCACCCCTTTCAGACAGGTTTCCTGGCCCTTGCGCCCCAAGTAGTTGGCCAGCATCATCCTGGAAATGGAGGGAAGGCAAGATGAAGCGACAGGGATTCCATTTCTGACCAATCCCTCAATTCAAGGGATTAGTGCTGTGCAAGAGAAAACACCATCTCTGGCATGCTCCCCTGAACAACTGGAACCAAATTAAAGCACTGATATAACCAAACAAACACTGCGCGAATGTGTAACGTCGTGTGTTGCTTGGAGTGTTCCAGTTAATATTTTTCAAGTTTGGTTATTATTTAGCCATCAACAAATGTGTAGAGCTGTCTTGCATAGCTATAAACCTCTGAATCCTGCAACAAAAAAAAAACCCTACAGGCAGGTGTTCAATGTAAGTTTCTTTAAAAATATTGAAAAATTAGGCCATTTATCTAAGCCAGAAACCGTGAGAGTCATTGGATTTTCAACTTTCCAGTGGTCCTTGAACTACTTATCAATTCTAAACTCAAAATTGTGGTATTTCATCAAAAATAATTCTGATTGAAAAAATGCCAAAAATAAATCATTTGCATAAACCAGGTTCTGCAAACAGTCAAGTGGCTAAAAATCTGGGTCTTTTCAGCTGAACTACAGGCTGTGTTTACAGAGAGCAGAAAGAAGACAAGTATGGAAAGAAACTTAAAATGTAATTAGTAAAATGTCTACATGTTTTCCCAAATGTTGCGCATGTTGATTTCAGTTCTGTTTTTTTTTTTATTTTTGCAAAATAAATACAAAAAACAATTACATTTTTGCTTGTTATGATTTATAGCATTATACCTTTGTTATATTTTACAGACAATGTGTTTCAAGTCTCTCTTTTTCTTGCAAAGGTTATGCTGTTTTCCATAGAGGTGCAGTGAACAATGAGCCCACAGTGAGTAAAAATGTGACAGGAGTAAATAAAAAAAAGTCCAGAAATGGTGTGGGGTAGTAACACTGTAAGACTGACTAGCAGTATTTGCCAGTACTGAAATGTTCAGTCAGGCTGGTAGCACGTGGCTTCATTACCCGCCCATGGATACTCCGGCAGCCATGACTGGAGCAGCTTCATTGGTCCTCTGAATGTGCTCAATGACAGCTTCCAGATCCTCTGTGTTGGCTGCACAGTAGGTCCTTGGGGTCTGGGTGGGACAGTAAGATAATACAGTCAAGTCTTGTTCCTGTTTCTCTCTCACTGTTAACATCATAGCAAAAAACCTACATGAAAATGTGGTGAATACAGTGAATAGAGAAAAAAATTGCCTATAACTAAAGTACTTACACATAATACATATCCCTGGCAGAGAACTTTAAACAAAAACTAAATTGAAATTAAAGACTTTGTACAAGTACAGCTGTGATAACTACATTCCTGGGAAAATACAATATAATATACAGTAGACAGGTGTAAGACAATTAGAAATGACACATACAGAGACTCAAGACATGTGAGGACACACAGAGTTTACAAATGATTATGCAACAGACACAGTTTCCCAGGGCTACATCAGGACCTTCGTTATTTACAGGGAGAGACAGCAGGAAAAGAAATAGACTAATAGATTTCATCACAGTCAGGCTGCACATGTGCAGAGCTACGATCATTGTATTTTCCTGTTACGTCCTCTGCTAGCCATGCGGTGGGTAATGGACTTTGTACAGTCTCTGTGTGTCTGGATGGCTTGTGGAAACTGTATTGATTACAGCTGGCTGAAGACTGAGCTCCAGATCCCACCTGGCACTCATCAGGAGTGACTAGCCTGGCGCTCCAGACCTCCTCTCAGCCCTGGTCCTCCACACCTCCCAACCCATCAGATTGGTCTGCCACCACAAGTCCTCCTCCCACAAGATCCCAACCATCACTACACCTGTGATCAATCTGCAGCCAAACTCCCAGTTGAGGTGGTTGGGGTTTAGTGTGACCAGTTCGCCCTGGTGCCTCTTTGTTTTTTCTTTGTGTTCCTGTGTGGTCCATAGGTTCTGTAGCCACTGAGGGGTGGCTATGGAAATTACAGCTTCTGTTTTATTGTCTTGGTGAAGACTGGTAGTGGCCTGCTAATTTCGGAGAGAGGCTACTTGTAACTTGAGTCTTCGCATGTTGTGTGTTCGGAAATGTCTGTGTTATGAGGCACCAGTTTTATTTAGTTAATTATGTACACTCAGCACTCGTTTGTATTATTTTCTGTTGTTTGTGGTGGGTGTTGCTATTGCGTTTAAGTTTGGCTAAGGAGTTTAGTTGTTTTTGTGTTTAGCTACGTAGCTTACAAACTCGGATAGCTTTCATTTGGTTTTACAGTATTTGGTTCTTTGATTTGGTCTCTTTTCTTTGTAGTATCGCTGTTCTTTTGTGGTAATTTGTCACTGAGCAATAAATTGCTTTACATAAACTAACTACATCTGGATATAGTTAGTTTAGGGTCAGCTGGGTGTAACATTTCCATTTTTAGAGAAGGTCAACTAATGTTATCTGTTGAATATCACTTACATGCCAAATAATTTTAAGTTGTATCACCTCTGCAAAAAAAAATGCATTTTTTCCAAGCTGATAAAATACAAAACAAAAGAAAGACGCTACTGAAAATACATGCCTCGAAACTGAAACCCAAAAGTGAGTACACCTGTGACACACAAGTTAGAAAACCTGTGATCACTAAAAGCAAACTGAGTATACCTGTGATTCAGTCAGCCTCAATGTATGACCATATGACCATGTTTCCACAAGGAAAAGAATCACCAGAGGAGCCTCAAGATCTGATTGTGAGACTTCACAAAGATGATAAATGTCCAACCAACTAAAAATCTGTCCAAACACAGTTGCAGCAGTACAGGAGGCTTAAAACGACTCATGTCACCACTAATCAGAGCTGCAGTGGCTGTCCTCCAAAAATGATGCCACGGACAGTGCGCTACTTGCACAAGCTATCTCTGAAAAACAGATGGGCAAGTGCTTCAGACTTGGCACAGGGGTTATTGGTGGAAATCAGAGTTTTAGTGACAGCTCAGACATTGTGAAATACATTACATAACATCAACCTTTATGGATGAGGTCCCAGAAAAAAAATCTTGCTTGCTCTTTGGCACAAAACTTTGCTGTGGATGAAGAAAAGATACCAGAATTCACTTCTGCTGTATGCTGAGATTGGATTAAAAAAAAATCTTCTAATACAGCAACAGCTTTACAAAGGAACTCTGTGTCTAAGGTTTTTGGATAAAACACAATATTTGATGACAAGAAACTAAGTCTATGAAGCTATGAGCTCTCTATAACCTGTGTATAAATGAAACTATTTTCTGCAGGCCAAGAAAAGGTGACCTCTTTCTCTAATGCTGCACAGGTGCCACTTTCTAGCTAATAATGACAGCTGTGCTATTACTGACTAATTGGCTATTTCTGGCTGTGATAACGGTGGTCTGTGATTTTTGGAGAAAGGGGTGAAATCCCTTTCAGCTTGCAACAGCATTACCTTATTTAAACCAAGCCAGCTCTAACTTCAAGGAGCCTATTTAACAGGTCCAGTTTCTCAGGGTGCTGTTGACTCCTCATTAAGATTCAAGAAGAAACTCTGGCAAGTAAATTCCTGTTTTTCTAGTCTCTTATGGTTCCTCTAATAGGCCTGCACAAGCGTACAACTTTACAGGGACAGCAGCACTTACTAAGTGGAAATCATTGACCATAATATATAACAAAAGCAATAAAACACCTCCCCTAACCTGCTCCTCAAAACCAAAAACATGGTTAGGGGAGCCGATGTAGCAGGATGAAAGTTCTTCTCTGCAAAGCTACTCCACAGGAAAGTGTAATATAATAGGCTTTTTACGAGGTCTAGAAATAGGGCACTGGCACTTAGGATAGTCTTTGTAGCAGGGAGCATCTTTCACACAGCGCTGGCCTATTTAAACAATAGAGGATATTCACACTAACTGGACACAGAGAAAACACTCAGAGAAGCGTATTAATGCCAAATCATTTGCATAGAATACAGAACAATGCCCAAGTGAAATGAGGGAGAAAATTTTCTCCTTACTACCACCACTTTATATAGTGCCAAGGTTACAGGGTCCAGCTCCTCCCTGCACTCTTTTTTTTGTCTTTTACCTAAGAACAGCTGAGTCAACTAAATTCTAGATGTGACCTACAATAGAGGTTTAAATCAAACTGAGCGACAATAGTCCCTTTGCTATAGTGTCACTTCTTTTTTATTATTCTGCAGCTGTGACAGTATATGACAAAGACAGCAGCAGGACACAGATCAGCCACTGATTCAGATTTACACCCACTAAGAGTAACATTGGATTGATTGTGGGCAATCCCTCCCTGTAATGAGACACCATTCATGCTTTTGATGAAGTCGCTGAATGATAGTGATGGTATGATTAGATCTGAGAGGTACAGTCGCCCATGAACCAGAGGTGTACAGACAGAGAGGGGAGACATTAAGCACAGAGCTGTGCACTATCAGAGTTCGGGCCCATGTTGTTGGCTAAATATACCCGTCTGTAAAAGGACAGATTAGGCCAGGTGTCAGAACAGCACGTGTTTGGAGAGGTCATATTTCTGCGGATCGGCATTAAAATACAGTATCTGCCTGCAACTTAATCCCTGCTGCGCAACAACATTGTCTGTGCAGCGTCCACTTAGGCTCCCTGTGGCTTCCATCACACGTGTGCAACAGACAAGCTCTGTGCTGGCTGAAGCAAGGAAAAGAACAACTCAGCTGGGAAGCTGTCATACTGACAAATCGGACTGCCAACTGTGCTTTTTATGCTGTATGTCTGTCTTACTGAATATAGACAAGGAACATGAAGAATTCTATAATAAATGATGACAGATTGAAATCTATGACACGTTAGATTCTTACCAGCAATGTTTCCCCAGAAACCCCTCTGTTGTTGAACACCACACATCTGAAAGACACAAAACATGTATTCTACTGAATCATTATAGTCTCCCAAATCATTTATCTACTGATTGTAACTGAAACAAGTTCAGAAACCTATGAAATAATGAGACAGATAATTGTTAAACATTTGAAGATGTTATGATGAGTTATGGGAACAGGCAATCAGCATTTTCTGTTGTTTCTGGCTTTATAGATTGCTTTTTTTTATAGATTTATTGAGATAAGTAACTATTTCAAGTGGAAATGGAAATTAATCAGGATATATTCTCTGTCAATCAAGTGTTTTTTTATATTTCTCCCAAAAAATGCCACAGATTTTCTCATTTTGATCAGTGTGTGCTGAATATCTTCGGAGTTTGGACTGCTGGTCAGACGAAAAAACATCTGGATGTGACACCTTGTGCTCTGAAAAACTGGATTTTTTTTGTCGCTTTATAGACTGAACAATTAATAGATTAATCAAGATAACATTTGGTGGATGAATCATTGATAGCATTACTAGTTACTTGCAGGCCTAAATTCAGAGGTTTGTTTTTATTTATTAAGTATTTGTGACAAGGAACATGGTAGCACAAATTTCTTTAAACAAATGATTATCATGAAGAAAATAAACTGGAAGTATGGTGAGCTGTGCAGAGAGGCACAGCTGTGTGAAGATCATTCTGTTTGTACAGTAAAGCAAAGGCATCAGCATCCCTCCTTGGCCCACATCTCACAAGTCATCTATTATCTGCTGGAGTCAGACCTGCTGTTTCTATCTGTATAACTCAGCAGCAGGGCGGAGCTATGCACGGAGGAGGCGGTGGTGGGGTGCTTATACACCCGCCGCAGCATAGACTCGGAAGCTGGTCCAGGCTAAGCTGCAAAGCTTGTAGCGGGATAAGCTGTAATTAATTAAGCTACACAGACAAGGGTGAGGGGTGGAAGATGCTGAGTTTGCCGGCTGTCTTCCCATGCCTTCCCAAATCTGGATGAAAGAATAAGTGCAGAGAACACAGAACTATCGGAGAGGGAGGAAACCGAGGGGAAAAAGTGCCTCCCTCTGCAACTCTTCAAGCTTGTGCTACATTTGGCTATTTACAAAAGCAGCTCTTGACATAGAGCTTAGCTGCCCACTTTATTTGTGCACTTCACCTTAAATAACCCCAAGCCCCTGTCACTCATGGACCAATTATATAAAAGTACAAAATTTGCAAAAGCACTACAAAAGTGGTTGCTAGGTTTTTACTTGGGAATCAATATTGATATGACTGCAGAAGTGCTCTGACTGCGACTGGACAAGAAATCTGTAATCTATATGAATGGCAAATTAGGACACAAGGCACAGAATGTCAGTGCTGTGATTCAGTGCCCTGAACGTGTGCTCAGCATCGGACCTCAGCCAGGGTATCCAGTCAAGACCACCCACCTGTAGCCCAGATCCCGGCTCTGTTGGACCATGTGCAAGATGTAGGACTCTCGGCTGGTGCCAGTCAGACCAGGAAGAAGCAGGACCGTGGGCCTAGTGGCAGGGTCGGGATGTGCAAGGCTGTCGTCGTTGTCAAACCAATCCAAAGATATCTGTCCTCCATCTGCTGCCTTAATAAGCTCACTGCAGAGATGAGTGGCACACGCAAATCAAGTTATCTTTTATCTGTAACTGCATATACCCACTTCTTTGTCTCATTCATACACATGTATACACTCAAACACACATGCAGTGGAAAAGAAAAATAAATGATGTTAAATTTGGAATTCCATCCATATCTCCTCATAAAATACCCATTTAAATAGTTCAACTTGTTTAAGAGTTGTTAATAATACGGCTACGTTCTCTGCACAATTAATAATCTCTGTCAAGTTCCAGGTAAAGTGATTACCTCACTGTATCCATCACACACAAGGCCAAAGGGGAATTGGATATGTGAGTAGAACGCTCACTGACAGCTGCTTCATTTCCCCTGCGATCATCTTGTCAGTGGCCTTTTGCAACGCACAGCAAGTTAAGAAAAGAAGGAGGGCATTGCACCAGTGTGTTCTTATGGTCAATCAATTTCTTTGCTATACAACCCAAGCCTGGCAGATGAGGACATTGCGTCCTAGTGCCAGTACATTTTAAAACCTGCACTGCACAAAACCACACACAGTAGCTGGTGAGCCAACTTGGCTAGCCGGTGGTAAAGACATCAGCATGAAATTACAGAACCCCCATGAAATATGCACCTGAGGCGAGACTTTAAAGTCAAGAAAGGCCAATTCAGAGTGGCCGGTGACAAAGTAGGAGGGAAGAGGTGCTAATCCTCCGCTCAGACAACCAGGTGAGTGGAATTTCACCCAGACAGCCTACAATATACAATGTACAGAACAGTCTTCGCGAAGTCTGTCCTTGGGTCAACCTTGGATAACTTCATTACGGGAGGGGGTGTCCGGTTGTCCCTGGAGGGAATGTGGTAATAATTTCATTGAATGTGACCATAAGTCTCACAGGGTTTGATAATAGAGATATATACAAGGATGGATACAGGCCCTGTGCATTATGGGAATATTTGTCTCCTTGACAAAGGAGACCATCAACAGCAAGGGTAGTGTGAATGTCCTTGGGACAGATAAATGATGGGACTACAAATTCAGCTGAAGAATCAAAAAACGCCATGAAAAACAAGGAAGTATATCAATATTCATGATCAAATGGGTCAGATTTGGCTCATATGTAAAACTGAAATGTTACAAACCCATATATCAATAAGTAGATCCAGAACCGATATTCAAGATAACAGCAATATTGCATAATGTTATTTTTCCACTTTCTTGATTGATTTAAAATGATTAATTTTAGTCGTGTTTCTATGTTAGGAATAAACACAACAAAAAGCTTAGCATTGTTTTTTCTCTTCAGTCCAATCTTGAATACCTGGCTGACACAACAGGACACGTGCACAGTCACAGTTTACAGTTACAAACACAAAGTCTCAACCGAAGCAGATGCACCTGAAATTAAGGGTACATGGAAAAACATCAAAAAAAATTTAAAAGTTCATGTAAAAATAAATAAATAACTCATAAATGTGTAATAATAAATAAAACATCTGTGTTAATTCATTATAATCTCCTTTGTGTATGTAGGGGGCAAGGAATGCTGTGCCAATTAATCTTCAACAGAATGTACATTATCAAGAAGCAGGCCGGGCGGCCCAGGCCAGCAGAGTGGCACAAAAGATCTCTTTTTCCTCTGAGCTTTTGAGTTTGCCTAAGAACAAGACTGGGATTTGTTTCCAGTTGTGACACTGGAAAGAAAGAAACCAAGTAACAGCCAGCAGCAGTTTCTCAGTGACTAAGCTCATTTGAAAAGTTTGAAAAGCTGTGCTCAATTGCCATTAAAAAATTCTGAATGTTTTCCATGACATTTAATAATAACTCTGACAATCCAGAACAAGACTGTTGCTATACTAAACATCCATTGACTATACAATCACTTACGGGAGATCAGGTCTTTGACTTAAATGTGTTCAAATGCACATATGAATCTGGTGAAGCAAACCTGCTTAAAATGAGAAACAAATTTTCAGATGTGAAAAAAGTCTTGTGTGATAGCACTTAGGATGTCGATCACAGTGAGGACTTACTTTCTGTAGATGACTCCAGGTTTGGCTGTGACAAAAGGTCTGAGTAAAGTCTGGATGCGACTCTCCCAGCACCAAAAGGTGGGATAGTAAGTCTCTGACACTACCGGACATTGCTCCCTCAGAAACTGGTAGAACTTCTTGCCCCCAGAGATAAGCTGTGGCTTCTGCAAAATACAAGTAAATGAAGTGTGGCACAGGTTTAGGTCAAAACAGACGCCTTTTGTGCCCCTCAAAGACTATCTAATCTTTGCTGTTACATCAAGTTGCAAAACCTGTTGCATTATTGTCTCCAAATTTAACGTAAAAACTGCCAAAGCTGACATCAAAACTCTAAAAACATGTTTTTTTTAAATGAAAAGAGAGGTTTGAGCTTCAGTACATAGAGATAAATAAAAATGTAACTAACAGAAAGCGAAGTTGTTTCTGAGAGCAACTTGCAGACTAGTTAAGTGTATGAGAGCATAAACCTGAATTCTAGGCCTTTCTTACATTTGAACGGCATGCATTAAAGAGAACACAGTGAATAACCATGTTCTAGCATGTCTGATAAATTCACCAATAAAGATTTATTGCATGATTTGCACTGGGAGCTTCTTAATTTTGCTTTAAGCCTTTCCTGAGGAGAAAATGTTGCTCTGATTGTCAGTTTAGCTTTAAGTCCACTACATTTCACTGGAGTTCCCTTAAAACAGATGTGGCATTTTACACGTAGAATGCATCCTATAAATATTACTAATACAAAAATGCTAATAAAAATAAATAGATTAAAAAAATACTGTTTATCTTTCTATAAAGCCGCCTCTGTGAGTCTCCATCTGTTCCCAAATAAATGAAGGTAACTTAGCATGCACATTACATAAAACCTCATACCGGCAAGTCTAGCTAAAACACATACCGTTAGCCTAGCAACGCCAGCACCGACTCCTAACGCCAGCTATGTTTCTACGGAATTATACCTTGTTACCTCGCTATATATACACACACATATGCTACATTTTGTTGTAAATTTAACCCGGAATGTGCGTTTGGTTGCTTTTTATCCAGCCCACATGCTGTATCGTTAGCCCCGCCGGTGGCCAGTTGACACCTAATCGAAACCTCCATCAGCAGCGCCGGTCATCACTGCCATAGTCATGGTCCTGCTCCGGTAAACCGACACACACGCCGGTTTAGACTGAATATACGAGCTGTAAGTCTCTTCAAAACAAAACCGTTAACTTAACGTTACTCACCTTCGCTACTGAAATGAGATAGTAGCAGGTGTACGCTGCGCTAAAGCCCAGCACCAGAGACAGCCCGACACCGGACCCGAATAGCCCAACTTTCACTTGATTCTCCAAGTAATGCGACAGGTCGCGAGTCAAAATGTTGAAATTGAAGTCCAGCGAGATCATTGCAAGGTCCCTGGTGTCTCCCGTACTGCGAGGACAGCGGCCAGCTCGGTAGAAATGCTGCTGTGTCTGCCAGTGAGCCCACTGTGAAGGAGACAGTCAAGGGGACCTGATGGAGGAGACATTTATGTGTGAGCGGACGGTGGCGCTCTTTGACCAGCTATCCGTGGATCAGCCGGCCGCAGTCGGCACGGCGCCCCCTGCAGGCAGCACCGGAGACGTGCACCTCACACAGCTACAGCTTCTGCAATAAGCCTGCAAGTCTTCCCCTCAGAGGGACACAAGCTCAGGGAAAAAGAAAATGACTGATAAGTATTTCCAAAAACATCACGAGCATCTTCTCCTGCTCCTGAAAAACAATCATTGAAGAATAACTGCAGTGGTGGTGAAGCTAAATCACTAACTAGACAAAGCAGGCAAATGCCCCAGGGGCTGTAGAGCCACGTGGGGCCCAAATGTTCCACCCTCACCCTGTGGCAATTTGCAGTAATTTAATTAAATGAAAATGTTATGGAATTTTAAACGGCATGAAGGTAATACTATTATCTTGGGATCATCTTGTACAAATGGATCTGGATTTCAATCTACTTGTAAGGTCTATTTTATTTTAGTATATGGATCCGAGGTTGAAGCATTTTTATTTGTCACATGTTCATTCAGTATGTGCAGTGAAATGCAAAGTTACTGTTCTCAAGGTTGTGGAGTAACAATAAGATATAAAAGAACAAATATTTCAGAAAACAGTAGAAAATTAGAAAAAGTCACAATCATAAATAATGAGATAGAGATCTTAAACTATAGTGCAGTGTACGCTGTGCAAAAGCGCAGTTGTGTGTGTGTGTGTGTGTGTGTGTGTGTGTGTGTGTGTGTGTGTATGTGTGTATGTACTTGCTTGTATTTTTGTTCATGTGTTATGTTTATTATGCATCAGAGTGTGTACACTACTGTTCAAAAGTTTGGGGTCACCCAGACAATTTCATGTTTTCCATGAAAACTCACACTTTTATTCATGTGCTAACATAATTGCACAAGGGTTTTCTAATCATCAATTAGCCTTTCAACACCATTAGCTAACACAATGTAGCATTAGAACACAGGAGTGATGGTTGCTGGAAATATTCCTCTGTACCCCTATGTAGATATTCCATTACAAATCAGCCGTTTCCATCTAGAATAATCATTTAGCACATTAACAATGTCTAGACTGTATTTATGATTCATTTAATGTTATCTTCATTGAATTTTTTTTTCAAAAATAAGGAAATTTCTAAGTGACCCCAAACGTCTGAATGGTAGTGTATGCGTTATTTACATATTTAAATTAGTCCAGTGTGCTGTAGAACAGATAAGGTGCTATACTGTTAATACATGGTGCATTTTAACTGGAGAGAGAACAAGTAGTCAGTGGAGTTCATACAGGGCAAGGTATGTTAACAAAAACAAAAAAAATCACATTGAAATTATTGTTACCGACATTGTGATTGCAATATAAAACACAATTTTAGTGGGAACGGTAAATTGCATTTTTTAGCCCAAACAAGCATGTTCCCTTTTATCAGGAGAATATGATGTGTAGGCACGGCTTCATTTATGATGCTATCCTGTGACACATTTGACCTCTTTCTTGTGATCTGGACATTTCACTTGGCATATGGAATTATATTTCAAATAAATGTGCTGCCCTAAACCTCACTATAGGACCCTGAAGGAGGCTTATGTAATCAGATTTCCAAAGTACCTTACACTTGGTTAACCTGTTGTGTATAATATGACTGTGATGGGGATAAAAAACATAAAAGTCGATACAATTTTGGACATTTAACTTATTTAGCTAAAAATTAACATACAACTTGACATGTCTACCTCAACTTATGAACTTTAAAGTTACTCACTATAAAGTAATTGTGCTTCACTGTAAAAATCTGTCTTCATCCAGTAATGGTCAATATGCTATCTGTATATTTAGGGTTCAGATATGCTTATAGATAAATTAAAAACTTTACTTTAGCAAGCCTTAATTTATGATAATGTGACTTTTTAAAAAAATAGCAAATTGCCTATTAGTATGCCACTTAACATCCTTTAATATCTATAATCAAAGTATTTCATTACATTGTCTTTAAATGAGAAAAAAAAAACAAAAACCATCTGTTGGCCTTTGACACATTCATGCCGCTGCTATTTATTCCCTCGGGGTTGAATCTCTGGTAATCATGAGTGTTTGAATTAATGTCAGCTGCCATCAACTCAGACAGCTGTTATCACGCTACAACAAATTCAATACATATAAATCTGTACACACTATATATACAAAATCTATGCATGGATATATTGTTCTTATAGGCTATAGATTAAAATTTACTGACTACTGTTCTTATCAAATATTTATTTATTAATTTATTTACTTATCAGTGGTGTTTGAAGGTCTAGACAAACTATTAAATTTCTGAAAAAATATTTCAATGAACTGATGTCAGTACTGTGCTTTACAAATTATGGTATTTAAAAGACGTGTATTAGTTTAAATTGTTGTCTAGAGTGAGAAGTCTCTTGTTAAAGCCATTAAATATAAAATTCCTCAACATATTTCTGTATCTACTTAATCAAAAGTCTTTAAAACATTGAGATTTTTTTTTTTTTTTTTTTTTTCCGTCCAGACATGAATGGTCTCGCACGTTACAGATGCGCACGCGCGCCGGAGGCAGGACTCGCTTGTTTTCCACAGCTTCGCGTCTTCGTGCTTCATCGTTCACCTCCGGAGCTAGTTGTTGCTCGTCTGAGGTTTGAACGATGATTGACTATAATGGCGACGCGTTTATTCTGAGTTGAGTCCATGGAACCCTCTCTGGCTGACAAAGCGAACACCTCGGGTTGTTTTTCTGCACCACGCACAACAGTAATACGGATAAGCAGCCACCAGAAGGAGTACATTTTCCACAGCGACTAGGAGCCAGCAGAGGTTTATCCTGCTAGCGTTGCGATAGCTAGCAACTCGGCTCGCTAGCTTGCTAAGTTGAAGAGGTGGCATTCTTGTATGTGGACTGGAGGAGAGGGACAAGCCAGTTTGCTGAGCACTGAGATCTGTCTTAGCTAGTAATGTGTTTACTTTATAGGTTTCTAGGGTAATTATTTTCTGGTTCCCAGAGACAACGCTGAGAAGGCACTGGCTTACAGTTGACGCTAGCTTGTAGTAATAGTTTTTGGAAGAGGATCCAGCAGCCTCCTTGGGTAGCTAACTTAGCTACTTTGCTAACAGGCTAGCTTTGTGGATTGTTCCAGTCTCTTTCCTGTTCGGACTTGCTCTCACTTGCATTTGGAAACCGTCCACCAGCGCACCGATAGCTGGCTAGCAACAATTGCTAGCTTGCTAACTTGTAAAGATTTGTTGTGGCATTGCAAGATATTTTCTTAAATGACCACCGGTAGGAATAACCGAGCGATGATGGAAGGAGTTGGAGCGAGAGTGGTCCGCGGACCTGACTGGAAGTGGGGGAAGCAGGATGGTGGAGAGGGACATGTTGGCACCGTCAGGAGTTTCGAAAGTCCAGAGGAGGTGGTTGTTGTCTGGGACAATGGAACGGCTGCCAACTACCGCTGCTCTGGAGCCTACGACGTGAGGATATTAGACAGTGCACCAACAGGTAACTTTCCATCAGTGCATTTGTATTGACTGCACTTTCAGACTCATTTGAGATTCATGGAAGTTTTTTCCAATACAACAGAATCAGTGTAACGTTTGTCCTAAATTTGGCGGCGTTCAGCGAGTGTAGGAATAAGATTAATGAGGTAGTTTTCTTTGTGATTAAAATATAAGACTTGAGCAATATCGAAAAGTCTTTGCCATTTACAGTTGTTAGGCTGCGGAATAACAACTTCCTATTTATCAAGTTCTCAGAAGCAGCAACTTGTTTGTCGCTAATTTATAATGTGTGTTGAGCGCATACCACTTCTGGCCAACGGATTTGTATACACAGAAGATGAGTAAATACATCCTGTGTGAACAGATGTGTCACAACCAGCTGCCTGTGGGATGCTGTTACAAGATATACATAAGTTGTGACTCTGGCACACTGAGAAGAAAAACTTGTTCATTATGTAACTGTTTGCATTAGGGTGGCCACTATGTAAACATAAACATTTACCGACCGCTTCAAAGTAGTTTTGCTTTAAAGCCCAATGCTCATCGCAACGCATGTCAAGTGCATATCCAGTTTACAGCTCCATTCAGTTCCCTAGATCTGCGCCTGATGATGCAGTCACGTGACCACCAACAGTTTTCTGTAGATGTGTTTGTAATTATAAAGTGTCAAATAAACAACTAGACAATCGCAAGCTCAGTCCAGTTGCCTTACATTAAGAGTGAAGTATATATTTTCCCTATAAGGTATAGAGAATATGGACAAGTTTCATTGTGCATGTAGTTATGTCAGACTAGTTTTTCAAGTTTAGTTCCACATTAAGTATATTTTTTGAATAGCTGGTGTACATATTGTTGAAAGTAAAATATTGCAAAGTTATTGCACTGTGCAAATCCCATCACAAGATTATACAGTCTCAGTTTGTTAACTTTGACTATTACTGCCCCCCTGCAGGCATCAAGCATGATGGAACCATGTGTGACACCTGCCGTCAACAACCCATCATTGGTATTCGCTGGAAATGTGCAGAATGCACCAATTACGACCTCTGCACAACTTGTTACCATGGAGACAAGCATCACCTGAGACACCGGTTTTACAGGATCACCACTCCAGGCAGTGAGAGGTTAGTTAACCTACAAGCGCTTGTCATTATTGTGCCTCACCTTAGACCCACCAATGATAAGGTAGACACAAAGTAGCCAGGTAATCCCTGCACTTCATTGTGATTGGTTGGCCTGCCCCTTTACACGCTTAGTTTGGCTTTATGTTGCCGTATTTGAGTGTGTGACATTTGAGAAGTCTTTTGTGCACCCTGCCTCTCAGGCAGACAGAATCTATCTCTATGTTCCCAGCCCTCAGTTGCCTGGCAACAACTCAGCCTTGTTTTGAGATTCAGTAAGACCTTTTTAAAAATTATATTTATGCAATTTTTCCTAGTGTATTTTAGCAGATTTTCCACTTTTAATTTTTTTAATGTTTTGCTACATGCAAACATCACATAATACAACTCAGTCACGTTGGTAGGGCCTAAGATTAAGCATGGTTATTACAGATTTATGGAGAGTTGTTTTGCAGCTGAATTTCAAATTTCAGGATTTAAAAAATTTGGCTTTAGAAAATGTGATCTGCATATGATGAATAGAGACAGTGAAAACTCGCTGCATTA
The DNA here is from genome assembly GCF_022539595.1 of Amphiprion ocellaris. Taxonomy (NCBI): domain Eukaryota; kingdom Metazoa; phylum Chordata; class Actinopteri; family Pomacentridae; genus Amphiprion; species Amphiprion ocellaris. Next base: position 20,970,677 of record NC_072775.1, read on the forward strand.
CTATGTATGCCAAGCCCCTATAGGAGAAAAAAAAAAGACTCATAAGTCTGTAATAACATCTACAGAAATTAGTAATCATATAATATTAATAATAATAAGAACGAGGAAAGAGAAAAGTAGAGACATGTATAATCCAGTGCTTTCACTTTATCCAGATGCTAGAGAGTGCTACTGCGGTCCTTTGTGCTTCATATTGTTTATTTATTACTGTTTGCCTGAAGTCATTTTGTCATTCAAACGGCATTGTCACAGTGGGAGCCCGATTGTTTTCTCTTTCGTGTTTTATTTGCTGCTGAAATCCCATGTTGATGTCTAAAAATACCTTTTATATGAACTAAGCCCTTTGGTGGTTGTGGTTTACTGTAAAGGCAGTATCAAGAATACTGTAAAGCCTTCTAAGAACATAGTCACATTGTCAACAAGCTTGAGTAATTTTGAAAAACTTGATTTCATAAACAAATATCTAAAAAAGAGAATTTCACATTTGTCAGATTTTTTAGCCAGTACATTTGAGGTTGGTGCAGACGCTCTTACAGTTTGGAAAAAACTAGTACATGGGCCAGACGTGGCCATCGAACAGGCCGGGGGGGTCTGGCACCGTGTAGTTCCGAGAGCATGGAACTACACGGTGCCAGACCGTGTAGTTCCGTGCTACACGGTCTGGCACGATTACAATGACATCAAGGGCTCTGTGCACAATGATTTGATCTGCCTTAGGAACTGTGTATGATAAACATATGAGAGTAGGTACATGTGATGGGAATCAGTCTTTTAGGTCTTACGATTAAAAATAAATTGCCAAATTTAATTTGATGTTCAACAGCAGGTGCTTACAGGTGGCTTTATTTACATGAAATAACTTCTCCCTCCTTAGTGCTCCTGAATTTTTACTTATAACAGTTTTTCAGAAGTAGGAAGTAGAAACTGTTACCAATTAATTCATGTTCAGACAAGATCAAGGCAAATTGCTGAAGACAGTTTTACTCATTGTATTGCTCTAGATGGAGATTAAGGAAACTCATATTGTAGGAAAAACAAGCGATCAAAATCAATTACCAAAGACTTAAAATGTATCGTTTGGACTTGTCGGTGAGCATCACTACTCAATTACTCACCCAATTGCACAACTTGCATTTGATTGTGATTTCACATAGACCATCAGTGCTGTGATGAGGCTTCTTCCATTTCAGCTATTTCAGCTAACCACCATAGTTTACTGAATGAACACATGGCCCAACAGCTGGCAGCCTTTTCAACTGAATACGACTTATTTCCCCTGAGACAGACATTGCATAATGCACAATAGGTGCTGGAGGTCTCCCCAACTCACACTGCTCCTATGTCATGGTGGAGTGTTTTGTTACACCACATTAGATTCTTTTACTAACTGCCGAGGAGGGAGTGGTTAGAGGCCACAAGCTGTTTTGCATTGGTTAGACCTGCACTGTCCAGCTGCTGTGTCTACGAAGGCTCATGTTGTTTGATGGTTAGAACTCAGCTGGATGTTTCATTTGCTGTTATATGTTATTTTGTCATAGCAGCTTATAGCTGTGCTGCATTTTTTTACTGTTGCTCATAACATTGTAATAATAATAAATTTTATTTATAAAGCGCTTTTCCAAAAGCTCAATGACGGCTGACTGAAGGACGTGTTTTGTCGGGCTCCCGATCCCACATTATTATTAGTCGCAGCGAGACAAACTCCTTGTCCTGCCGTGACAGACTTTTGACAGATTTTTATTTTTGTACAAAGCTACACCTTCTGATGAAAAGACTTTGAGCGTAAACCACCTTGTAAAGAACTTTCAGACTTCGCCGGTCAGAGGCTAACCGCAGCTAACTGCTAACGGACAGTGCTATCAGCAGCGGCTAACTAGCTGCGGTGGCTCAACACGTCGGTGTGTTACAGTGTTACAGTGTTTGGATGCAAACAGCAGCAGATAAGGGCTTTATAGCACCACAGTAACAATCCTAGTTCACTGTTTAGTTTTCGGAAGCCAGGGACATGGCGGACACAGCCAGGGACTCTTCACCGGACACCACTTCCGTGTCTGCCCCCCCCCACACCTCTGAACTAGATGCAGCCAACACAACCATCATCCGCCTGAAGGCTGACATCCGTCGTCTAACTGAGGAGCTAAAAATCAAATCAGATATACTCACCTCCTACATGAACGTCGCCTGCAAGCAGTCCCGCTACCTCGCTTCAGTCCAGTCCTCCCTCCATGACACCCTCCCGTGGGTCCCCGTCAGCCCCCGGCCCTCGTCCTGTTCAACCCCGAACCGACATCCATCCTGGTCCGAGGTCGTCATTCGTGGCAAAAGCAGCCGCAACGACCACACCGTCTCCCCGGCCCGACCAAATCTCATCAGCTTTGCGGCTCTGTCCCTACCGGCCAAGCCCCGGCCCGCCAACCCGGCGGCGAGGCTGATCGGCGGCGACGCCTCCTCTTCCTCCAACCTGCCAGCTGCCGGAGCCTCTGCGGCTCCCATCCGAACAGACGACGGACCGCCAAAGGCTCTGGACCCCCCGACGTCCAACGCTGCGGATCGGCCGGCCTCCTCATCGGGGGCGGCTACTTCCCGGTCGCCGCTGGACGCCGGCGCAAAGACCACCTCCGCGCAAACGTGCGGTGGCCCCCGGGCTCAGCCTGGCTCCACCGGCAGGGTCTCCCCTCCGCGGGCGACCGGCAGCACTCGGTCCTCCTCCGGAGAGCAACAAACCCAGCGGTCCCAAACCCGGATATCCTCCGCAACCTCCCGACGACGTCTGCTGCGGGACGCGGTTCGCCGCCACTCCGCCGGGTCCGTCGGCAAAGACTTGGACCATCATGGCAGCTGTCTACAACCCGAGTTTGTAGACTCCTCATCGCCGCGTTTCCATCGCTCCACCATCACCTCCACCCTTACCGACACCGAGCCACAGGGACAGCTGGCACCCGCGGCGGCTCCTCTGCACACCAGCCCCGACGCAACCTCAGCCGGAAGCCCTCCACGCCACCTCTCCCGTAAGTTCACAACCTCCCGTCCACCACTTGCCCCACTCTTCGCCCCCTCTACGCTCATCATTGGCGACAGTATCATGAGAGGCATCAGGTTCTTTAACGCTATCACACTGTCATTCCCCGGTGCTACAGCTGCAGACATCGCTGTTAAAATTCCTTCCGTTCTCCGCTCACTCCCCTCCTCTGTACACCGCATTATCCTTCACGTCGGCTGCAACGACACAGCGCGCCCGCAGTCTGAGCAGACAAAACGTGATTTTCAAAATCTGACGGACTTACTGAAAGACTGCGGAAAGTCTATTTTTATTAGCGGGCCCCTACCAACGGTAAACAACAACTCTGAGCGCTTCAGCAGACTGCTCAGCCTGAACACCTGGATTAGCTCGTTCTGCCGTGCCAGCAGAATTAACTTTATTGACAATTTTAACTGTTTCTGGAACAGGCCAGAATATTTTAACAGTGATGGCATCCATCCAAACAGGTCCGGCAGATCACTTTTAATCTCAAATATCCAATACACCGTCCACACTTCAGACTGACTAGTGCCAGTGTTTACATCCATCTCTTCTTCACGCTCCACTGAACCGCCTCCCAGCTACAGCGCCCCCCTCTGTCCCCACCTGGAACTCCCCCCATCTTCCCCTCCAGCACACCCACTGCCTCCCCCCTCTGGCTCCCCTTGCCCGTCACCCCCGCAGTACCAGAATTCAACAAGCTGCCAAATCCCCACCATCATCAGCTTCAGACAACCTCGGCAGCCCTCCCTCAGAAACTGCCATTTTGCTAACCTTCGCCCACTTCCACGGACCTCACAGCCTTGTCCCCAGAAGCCCTCCCCTAATCACACATCCACACTTCACCTGAACTTTGCCCTCTTCAACACCCGCTCCGTCACCAGCAAAGGCCCCATTCTACAATTATTCATCCTGGACAATAAACTGGACTTCCTCTGTCTAACCGAAACATGGCACAAACCACTGGACTTCTACCCACTCAACCAAGCCACCCCCTCCGGATACACGTACCTCAACTCACCCCGCCCAGAAGGTCGAGGAGGCGGCATCGCAGTCATCCACAAACAGGTCTTCACAACCATCCCACTTTCCATCCCTGCCTCCCCCTCCTTTGAACACCTTGTTTTTAAATCACCCGGTCCCACCCCAATGGTCACTGCTATCATTTACCGCCCACCTAAACCAAACCCCTCATTTCTCCCTGACTTTTCCCACTTTGCCACCCAGCTATTAGCTACATCTCCGTCAGTCCTCATCCTTGGTGACTTCAACTTTCACATGGACAACCTTCACAGTAAATCTGCCTCTGACTTCCTAGATCTCCTACAATCACTCAACCTCACCCAGCATGTCAATTTCCCCACCCACAACCATGGACACATCCTCGATCTGGTTTGCTCCTCTGGTCTTACAGTCCTAAATATCTCCAGCTGTCATCTCTCCATCTCTGACCACCTAGCAATAACTATGGACATCAGCCTCCCCACCCCCCTGCCCAAGGAAAAACGGACAATCTTTTTTAGAAACACCAGATCACTCTCCCCCTCTGTATTCTCCGCCTCACTGACCACTGCATTGTCCGTCTCCCCTCCCCCGTCAATCAATAACCCCACTGACCTCATCAACCACTACAATCATACTCTCTCTTCCTGTCTTGATCAGCTTGCTCCCCTCAAATCCAAATTAGTTACTTTCTCCCACTCTGCTCCATGGTACACCCCTGAACTCCACCTCATGAAAGCCCATAAACGACAGCTAGAACGTCTTGTCAAGAAAACAAACCTGACGGTTCACCGCCAAGCCTACTCTGACTTCCTCCAACAATACAAAGACGCCCTGAAATCTGCACGGTCCACTTTCTACTCTGACCTGATCAATACCAGCTCCAACAACCCCAAATCCCTCTTCTCAACTGTCAATAAACTCCTTGCCCCCCCGGACACCGTCTCAAACTCGTTCACCACTGACAAATGCAACCTGTTCCTCTCTTTTTTTCATAACAAAATCATCTCCATCCATAGCAGCCTTGTCACCTCTCCCACTTCACTTGATCCCCCCTCTCCTCCACCAAACCCTCTGAACTTTCCCCCCCTGGCCCACTTCTCGCCCGTTTCCCCCCCTGGACCTGCCCAAATTCATCACTGGAACTAAAAACTCCACATCCTGCCTGGACCCCATCCCCACTGCCCTCCTCAAAAACTGCCTCCCTGTTATCGCCCCCCTCATCTCTAACATCATCAACACTTCCCTCAGTACTGGCTGTGTCCCCTCACCCCTCAAGCTCGCCTCTGTCTCCCCCATCCTCAAAAAAACCTGGTTTGGATCCAACCTCCCCTCACAACTTCCGGCCCATCTCCAATCTCCCCTTCATATCCAAAACATTAGAACGTGTCGTCGCTGCCCAGTTGAAAACTCACCTCACCTCCAACAACCTGTATGAAACCTTTCAATCCGGATTCCGCTCTCATCACAGCACTGAAACTGCTCTCCTCAAGGTCACCAATGATCTCCTCCTCTCCTCAGACTCTGGACAAGTCACCATCCTCATTCTTCTCGACCTCTCTGCAGCATTTGACACAATCAATCACTCCATCCTCCTGTCCCGCCTTCAATCCTCCATTAACATCACCGGCACCGCCCTCACCTGGTTCACATCATATCTCACTAATCGACAACAATTCATCAAGGTCAACAACTGCACATCACCCACCGCCCCCCTGTCCCATGGTGTCCCTCAAGGATCAGTACTTGGCCCCCTCCTCTTTATCCTGTACCTCCTCCCCCTCGGCAACATCATCCGCCGCCACAACCTACACTTCCATTGCTACGCCGACGATATCCAACTCTACATCTCCACCAACACCACCGCCACCACCACCCTCCCCTCTCTCTCCAGCTGCCTGGCCGACATTAAATCCTGGATGAGGAAAAATTTTCTCCTGCTAAACTGTGACAAGACTGATCTCATCCTTATTGGACCTAAATCACTCACACCATTTCCCCACCCCCCCATTACCATTGATAACACCACCCTATCTCCTTCTGCTCACATCCGCAACCTCGGTGTGATATTTGACAGCAACCTCACTTTTGAACCCCACATTAATCAGATCACCAAAACTGCCTATTTCCATCTCCGCAACGTCGCCCGTCTCCGCCCCTTCCTCTCCTTCTCAGCCGCTGAAACCCTCATTCATGCCTTCGTCACTTCCCGCCTTGACTACTGCAATAGCGTTCTCTTCGGCTCCACCTCCAAAGTTCTCAATAAACTTCAACTCATTCAAAACTCTGCTGCCCGACTCCTCACCCGAACCTGTTCTCACGACCATATCACACCCGTCCTGCGGAACCTCCATTGGCTCCCCATTTCACACCGCATCCAGTACAAACTGCTTCTCCTCACCTTCAAGTCCATCCATAATCTAGCCCCCTCTTACCTTACCGATTTGCTCCTCCCCTACACCCCCCCCAGGAATCTCCGTTCCTCCCACACAAACCTCCTTTCCATCCCGCACAGGACCAGCCGGCGACATTGGGGGGACAGAGCCTTCGCCATTGCCGCCCCCACACTCTGGAACTCGCTCCCCCATGCCCTCCGTGACTGCACCAACCTCACCACATTTAAATCCCTTTTAAAGACTCACCTTTTTAGATCTGCTTTCCTTAAGTGATTCTGTATTTTATCTTGAACTTGTTTACTATTGTAGTGATTTTAAAAGTGTGTATTTGACTACTAAAGTGCTGCTTTTTCATTTGCATTTGATGTACCATTAATGTTAGATATGAACTAAAAGGGAAGTAATTGACAGTAAGATGGAAAACCCGTGTTACTACAAAATTCATTGTTATTACTCCACCAAGGAACGCGGCAGAGTTATGTGACGATCGGTGTACGTTTGTCCTTCCGTCTGTTTGTCTGTTCGCAACATTACTCAAAAAACGGACCCACGGATTTGGATGAAATTTTTTGGGAAGGTCAGAAATGACAGAAGGACCACCTGATGAGATTTTGACAGTGGTGCGGCTTATAGTCTGGATCCACGGATTTGTTAAATATTTCTGTATCATTGTGAGATAGCGGTATGTTGTCACTGTAACTATGACAACAAGAAAAGCACTCAGAGAGTGCAGTACCCAAGGCTGCTCAGTCTTTGTATAATTTCCAATGGATGAAGTCTTTAATAAAAAAATTACCTTGCGCTGAGCACATGGGTGTGTTATGCATGTAAACATTATGTAGGGATACCAAATTGTGTGACCTAAATATGTAGCGGGCGGTGGGAATTGATGGCACTCGGAAACGCTTTCAAAATTTAATCAGTTGGGCGCCCATATAGCTCAACGCGTTGAGCAGGCGACCCATGTACAGGGGCTGGTCCCCGACGCAGCTGGCCCGGGTTCGATTCCCGCTCGCGGCCCTTTGCTGCATGTCTTCCCCCGACTCTTCTCCCGTTTCCTGTCTCTCTCTCACTGCACCTGTCCAATAAAGCTGATAAAAGGCCAAAAAAATAACTTAAAAAAAAAAAAAAAATTAATCAGTTGTTCCTTGTATGATTTCTGACGGATAAGTCCCGATATGTCTGCAGTGGTTGATTTGTAGTAGGATCGCGATTGTCAGCAGGCAGCTGACAGCTTTCACTTGTTGTCATAGTTACAGTGATGCAATGCCGCTATCTCACAGTGATACAGAAATCTTGAACAAATCCATGAATTCAGGCTATAGGTCGCATCACTGCCAAAATCTAATGAGAAGGTCCTTGTGTCATTTTTGACCTTCCCTGAAGTTTCATCCAGATCCGTTTGTCCGTTTTGAGTAATGTTGCACACAGACCGAAAAACAGACGGATAGACAAATGTACACTGATCGTCACATAACTCCGCCGCATTCCTTGGTGGAGTAACAAGCTGCCTGCTGATGATCACGTGATTGTGATCCTACTACAAATCCGCTGCTGTGGACTTATTGGGACTTATCCATCGGAAATTAAATGGCGACTGAGCAGCCTTGGCAGAGTACTGCGCTCTCTGAGTGCTTTTCTTGTTCGTAATGTTACAACATGACACCTGCCACTCAGTGACATACAGCATGTTTCTGAATTTACCTGCATAAAGAAATTCCTAAAAGCAGTATAGATTCTGAATTTGTTTTAGGTTCTTTTAGAAAGCTCTCATCTGATTTTTTTAGAGAAATTTAGAAATTTTAGAAGTTGTGAAATGGTGTTTGTTATTTCAAAGAAGTGGTAAGATAGGGAAGTAATATCTGTTGCTCTAACGGATGTTTCAGGTTTTATGTATGAATAAGGATCAATTATGGCAAATGTCAAAAGAGCACTTTTGTAACAAGAGAGTTCCGGTAATTGTCAGGAACTGTATGTTGTTATTTAGCCATTTTGATATAGTGTGTTCAAGGAGGAAGTGTCGTTCCTTTATTCTGCCCTCTGTCTGTATCAAACTATAAACATGGGATGGGGGTAGCATTGTTGTTCCACCTGTTAGTCAGCAGCAGAGGTAGTTACAGAGCCAAAGCGACATTTGTCTTACAGGAACAGCCATCATGGCAGAGCTGGGATGGGAAGTTTTCATGATGTTTATGATGTGTTATGTGTGCTACTGCCTCCGGGGATTTTAAAATCGCTGTTTATTGGGGAGACAATGAGGTCAGGGAACTCCTTACCCTCCCAGCAGAGGAGGAACTTACCTGCCATATAACTAGGATGGTCAGTGATTTATACTTCTGACAAGGTCGCACTTGGGCTAAACAATTAATTAATTTCTAATTAATATGGCGATGTCAATCAATGCCATTCGCAAATCGCAAAGGCTCTAATTTAGAGTAAGCGCTATGTAGCATGTCAAACCCATGCTTTAAACTGTTGTGTAAGTGGTTTTTATGACTTCATGTCATGTGCCTCGTTTGACCGTCACACTTTTGATGGTGTTTCATGAGGTAGCGCTGTATCACATGTACTAAATCTATTACACTGTGAATATTGATTGAATTTAAACTTGACTTCAATATCACAAATCAAATTGCAATCAAAACAAATGTTAGAAAAATCGCAGTTAGGTATTTTCCATGAATCATTCAGCCCTACGCCACCAAATACCAATGTCGTTGAGTTACACATCATGCTTCTAGTTCAGAAATGCCAGCATGCTATCTGAGGTCACACACTGGGTTAGCGTTGTTGTGGCTTTGTTTTGTTTAGTGTATACAAACAAATTTGGTATATTGAAGGGTCTTCTAATTACATCTGGCTTTTATGTACCATTTTATAATTTTAGGGATTTTTATTATACATGTATTTTTTTTATTATCACCGTGATTATATCTGTAATTTATGTATTACATTTTTACTATAATACATTTAATTTGTGTAGCAATTAATTGTTTTTGCTTTCATTATCTTTATTCATCTGTACTCCGCCAAGGATTGCGACAGACTTATGTGACGATCGCTGTCGTTTGTCCTTTCATCTGTGTCTTTCTTTGCACAACATTACTCAAAAACGGATTTGGGTGAAATTTTCAGGGGAGGTCAGAAATGACACGGACCAAGTGATTAGATTTTAGCAGTGATGCGGCTTATCGTCTGGATCCACAGATATGTATAAGATTTCTGTATCATTGCGAGATAGCGTCACGGCATCTCTGTAACTATGACAACAAGTGAACGCTGTCAGCTGCCTGCTGACAATCACGATTGGGATCACACTACAAATCCACCACTGCAGACTTGTCGGGACTTATCCATCGGAAATGATGTAATGACTGAGCAGCCTTGGCGAAGTACTGCGCTCTCAGTACTGTGCTTTTCTTGTTTATTACTGTAACTATCATCTCTTTTTGTGCCTTATTGATTTTTTTTGTTTTAGAGTACATTGATCTTAATTTGTTTATTGCTTACGTGTTTTCAGTCGCATGTAGATCATCTTGAATAACATTTGATCTGATTGAAAAGTGGCATATAAATAAAGTCTGATGGACTATCAACATTTTAGCAGTATCTGTATATGCTGTTGGCAGCATGGTGCAATTTGCATGTTCTCCCTGTGGGTTTTCTTCGGGTTCTCCAGCTTCCTCCCACTGTCCAATAACATACTGATGTTAATTGGTGATTCTAAATTGTCCATAGGTGTGAATGTGAGTGGACTTGGTTGTCTATCTCTATGTGTGGCCCTGCGATAGACTGGCAACCTGTCCAGGTAAACCCTGCCTTTGCCCTAAGTTAGCTGGGATAGACTCCATCCCCCCATGACCCTACAGAGGATTAAGCAGTGTATAGATATTGGATGGATTTGCATGATGTTATGGCCACAGTAAGACGTTTCAGCTGTTGTCATGTCCTATTTGTTGAAAATATTGCACACCAGAACACTAAGCTCAAAGGTAATGGCAGTTAAGGTCACAAGGCGCCAACAGGGAGTGTGACAAAAGGGGTGATTTGTGATATATTTAATTCAATAATCATTCTGTAGCAGACATGTACAATGCACTTATCCTGACTAGTATAAATGAAAATGAATTGATCTGTGTAAACAGAGCACCTGTAAATAACTGTTGTTGAGTAATGTGTGTGACAATGTTGCACGAGTGATTAACTCTTAGTATATAAGTAATAATATAATTGATAGTAGTTCTCATTTTTCTTTTACATTTTTGTCTGTGCAGGGTCCTTTTGGAGTCACGTCGCAAGTCAAAGAAAATCACAGCCAGAGGGATCTTCACTGGTGGCCGAGTCGTGAGAGGAGTGGATTGGCAATGGGAAGACCAGGATGGAGGCAATGGGAGGAGAGGAAAGGTATGGTGTAGTATAAGCAAGAAAGATAGAGGCCTGTAACTTCCCTCTTTTTACCTTAATCCCCATGCCAAAAATTGCAGTCTTGATTTCAAATGCTTAACAGCAAGCATTGTGTTGTTGATCTGGAATAGCAAGAAAATGTGGATTAAAATCCGTAAATGGATATTCATGCACACAGCTGGGTCAATGCCTCTGGCTTTACTATTTCTCACAAACCATAAAGCTTATTAACTTGACTACTCTGCTTTTCCAGTTTTTCTTTACAAATAATTTTCTGTATAAACAGAGAGCTTGTAGGGTTCCAATTTTTACAGTTGTCCGTAGTAGACGATTCTTACAGGCTTTAAGTAAAAGTAAATGTGCTTGATGCAGGGATCAATGGTTAAAAATGGTAGAAGTTTCTCTCCACTAAATCTTATTTCACAGGTGAGCTTTGAGTGTTCAGATAGGTCTATAAGGTTTATAAATGCTACCATTGAAATATATGGCCAAACGTGTCTCAACTTTATTTCAGAGCCGCACAGTTAAATAGATTATAAATTCCTGGAGGTAAAGCAGTTTTAGTGAGCCTGCCAGATGTGGCTAAGAGATCTTTTGCGCTAAACAATCTCGTCCCAGGAATCCCGAGATATGATATGATTAAAATGTGCAGGAGTCTCAACCAAAACAGGATGGGCACTGCCTGACTCAACGTGCTTAGTAATATGGACGTGTAAAGGCAAATCAGTAGACAAACGGACACGTGCTGTAATGACCAGCTAGGTGTAGCTCATTGTTCTCTATTTAAAATTACTGGGTTTCTGAAATAATTTGTACACCAATGTCATTGTTCAGGCTTTTTCTTTTTTTTAAACTCCACTCGTTTTTCTCGTGAAGTCCATTATAACGGACACTGCAATAACCAAAATCATTATTTTGCCTCATATACCTCATATACCTTTTATACCGATAAATCATCCCAATGTAGCTGTAGTGGGGAGTGAAAATTAACTGAAAATGTGCCCTCCTGTTACGGCTCAGGCAAATAAAATTTATAAAGAAAAGACAATTTTGAAAAATTAAGTAATCTTGGACAGTAAATTGTGACTATTATATTCCTAAAATATATGTAAAAAAAATTTAATTAACCCCAAATTAAGCTAAATATATTTGGCGAAATATTTCAGGCATTTTATTTAATCCAGTTGATTTAAACAGTTGGTAAACAGAAATTTTGCACAAGTTCATTCATTCATTCTAAAATCTTTTGGTGAACTTTAAGATTGTAGCATTTGAAGCTTATTCCATTTGTAGGAGCCTAGTACCTGAAATTTATTCTTCCAAGTTCAGTTTGAACATGTGATACAACAAATGTTAGTATAGCTTGTGATCTGTGTTCATGTGAGATCGTAGGGCGTTACCAATGAGGTATGTGAACTAATAAACAATGCAACTTTCTTCTGTCTGTCACAGTGATCAGCATAGTCTTTAGGATAGAGGAAGAGGTGTGCATATTCACAAAATGAGTACAATTAAGAACAGACATAATTGTACAATTGTAGCTCTGACTAGAATATGAGAACCAGGACTTGTTCCTATACAAAAATATTTATCCTACAATTTACTTGTCAATTTGTGTCACTGAAACTCCCCCTTTTCACTTGATTTCCTACACTCCTTCACTGTAACAGCAACAAAAAACATTCTTGCTGCAGGTTACTATAGCTAAAATACATCATTAGAAAGTTGTACAGTGTGTGATGAGGTTGCATTTGCTTAGCACAGTCTATTTAGATTTATACTGTAACTGTGCAGTAAAGTGCTTGCATTTTGACTCTGGTCCAGACCCCAGAGTATTCAATTTAAGAGTCCCTCTAGGCAATTTAAGATTTCATTTTGCTGTGTTATTTAATGGCATATCTCATTACTGTTTTATGATGCTGTAAGCAATATGCTCTCCAGAAAACCAGTATTACATGTCCTGCAGCCTAGATGTTCTGTTAGGTTAGCATATTACTCATAAGGCCCATTAATCAATTAGCTCTGGAAGGGGCCTGAAAATAATTTAACAGATTTCTGTATTTACTTAAGGCACAGCTTTTAATTAAAGAATTAATTCACTCCACTACAACTCTTCTCTTGACACTTTCCCAATGTTATGAAAGCAATGTGCTGCATGCAATGGAAAGAATTATCTTGTGAAAACTCTAGCTATTTTTCCATACTTGAATTGGTTTTGCAGTCCACTGTTCATAGCTCATTGCATATTTATGCCAGTAACTCATAATTTTCCTTGGCTTACAGCTAAAAGCTGTGAAATAATTCTCGCAACATAAGTCAGGTGAATTATTGTTCAGAATGTACATAACAATAAGTACTGACTTAACAAAATGACTTGTAGAAATGTTGTTACTAGTCTGTCAGGGTTCTTACTTGTGGTTTTGTCAAAACATAGACGGGCTGAGGTCCCTCTAATTATTAAATTTACATGCACAGGTTGAACGGGTGCAGGACAATCAAGGAACTATGAAATTAATAAGTAGTGCAACACCACCAAAAGCTTTCTGATGCGATGAGAAGAACAGTTTTCTGCACATAGCCTTGCTAATCATCTACAAATTTAAGTTTTGTTTTTTAGGCCTTTATATGAAGAAGGCTTCAGTCATTGTAGGAGTGTCTTCTTGAAATGCATCACTTTATGTGATTTGCTTTTCCCACATGGTGGTTTTGCAATGTCTGTAAAAACAGTTGCAACTTTTCTGTTTCCTTATGTAATACCTGACTGGCTCCACAATTGAGGGTGGATCCGTGATGAATAAGATTGTAAACAAGCAAAGTGCCTATGCTAGTGCCTGTACTTGCACATCATTATTTTGATAGTCATGAAAGATGATCACTGTTTTGGAAATCCATACTGTAGGGAAAGACAACTGCATCTGATTCTCTGTCATTATGAAAGAAGTGTCCTCTGAAACCTTAGTCACAACAAAATGTGCCGTTTTTGGATAGAAGGTCATATCAAAGGTTTCTTGATCTGATGAACAGTGTTTCCCACAAGCTCTCCCTGTGGTTTGGCTGAGCTAGGCTTGCATTTGTCTTGTTTTGTTTTCCTTGCAAAGAAATTGAAATTGCTGATTTTTTTTAAAATTAAAACATCTTTGGAGATTGCACAAGTATAGCTAACTGAAGAAATCAACAAGTGAACAATAAAATGCTTAGTATTGACTATAAAAATGAAATATAGGGAGAACTGAAGTAAAATGTAATTTTGACTTCATGAATCAAAGTATAATCAAATTAATTCTTGATTGGTCCCACTTCTAATATTTCTCTGTGTTTAGGGAATTAAACTTTCTTTGAAGTCGAAACACAGTCACTGTGCACCATACAGAGCATCTGACACAACACTGTGTAGATTTACCACATCAACTTGCCTACAACCTTGGCTCTCCTCTGTCCCATACATAATCTATCACCATAGAAGTGATACAAAAAGCTAAAACTGTTAGTTTGAGAGTGCAAAATGTAACATTAACCCTCTACATGGCCAGAAGTTGACACTGGACCCTTGAACTGGAGCAGCTCAAGTTCAACTTATGCGTTAGCAGACACCTTTTTTTTGAGCTGGACACTGAGTACTTACTTGGGTTTAGGTTTGCAGCTCAACCTTCACTCTGACCTTCCATTTGAAGTTACCTAATGTAAAGATAATGTCAATATGTTTTCACCATTTTATGAAGATGAAAAACACCTCATTGAAAAACTGCACTAAGAAAGCAACCCATGTCTGCTCAATGCTATATATAAATGTTTTCACATTCAGTATGCCAGAACTTTTGTTTTCTTTCTGATTAAAATTCAAAACAGTCTGCTTTCATTGTGTCCGTACTTGTTTTTCATATCATCCTCCTCCTCCACAGGTGACAGAGATCCAGGACTGGAGTGCAGCCAGCCCTCACAGTGCTGCCTACGTACTATGGGACAACGGGGCCAAGAACCTGTACAGAGTTGGCTTTGAGGGAATGGTGAGCAAACTTGCAGTCCAGTCTGACCCTTATGCATGGTCACTTACTCACACACATAAAAGATCAGCTGTCAGGTGCCTTTTGTGTTTGACCGTAGGGCTTAGGCTCTTTCTTTTGCTGCCAGGCTTTTGTGAGAGCCACGCAGCCAGCATGAGTGCAGGCAGCTGGAAGGGGATAGTTATCTGCATGATAAAGGCAATCTGTTCTTTCTGTTTTTAGGGGGAGAAAGTGAACATGGAGGTCAACTTTAGAGAAGGGGGACATTCTCTTGGGGTTGTTGTGGGCACAGCTACACACGCGTCCCACATGAAAAGCATTTCCTTCATTGGTGGAGACTGCCCTTGCCTTTTAACAAAAGTAGCCAATCGGGTTTCTCCGTTGCATAACAGACTTGTCCTTTGTTATTCAAATAGATTGAAAGGAAGGTAGATGGCATCTGCCTCTGGATTAAATTAATCATGGATTAGACCCCCCATCTTGCCTGTTTCATTTTGGCTTTGCTGTTTATTAAGACAGTGGGCTAATCCTGCAAATATAAGAAAACTGCAGCTTAGTGCATGTGCCAAATGCAGCATGACAAGCCAAAACCTTTCCTGTTTTGTTAGTGTTTGGTTTGCGCAGAAAGTACTATTCGATCATACATGTCCTGCTGCCTGGATACAGTACGATAGACACGCGTTATTAATTTGTTGAGACTTGTTGTAGTCAGGACTTTAGTGTTCCATCAGTTCAGAGGAGTGTTTGCTCCGCCTTATGATCATCTCTGCCCTCTAACTCTGTCACAGTGGCTGCGCATCTGAGTCATCACAAATGATATGATGCCTTCTCTCTGTAGCATTACAGTGTTTCATTGTCCTACCTTACCCTTAGGGCACTGATATTGTAAATGTTCTAGGCAACTACTGTGCCACTGCAGCTGAAGTGTGTAAATTCTCAATTTCATTATTCATAATCTTGCCCCTCTAACGGAATTATCTTGGGTAATTTTGTAACCCTTTCCATCTTTTTTTCTCACAGTCGGACCTGAAATGTGTCCAGGATGCCAAAGGAGGTTCATTTTACAGAGACCACTGTCCTGTTTTAGGTGAGTAAGCCAGTGATCTGTGTCTATCGTCATTATTGCACCAATTCTCTCACCTATCGTTCTGGTGCAGTGAATTCAAGGGCATTTGGAGTTTTACTTGTAGTTTAGGCTGTGTGGCCACTAGATGTCAGCACTAC
Organism: Amphiprion ocellaris; assembly: GCF_022539595.1. NCBI lineage: Eukaryota > Metazoa > Chordata > Actinopteri > Pomacentridae > Amphiprion > Amphiprion ocellaris. Next base: position 20,986,723 of record NC_072775.1, read on the forward strand.
ATAGTCACCTGGCTATCAAAAGCAGGTACAGACTCAGGTCATGCAGTTACAGTGTTCCACACATTTCAGGAATAAATTGTCTTTCACTGCAGTGGAAGCCCCTCATTAGGTTTGATAATGTCATTATTATAGAAAATGTGGAGTCCATATAGTAATGCAGTGCAGTGTAGTAGTCCTTTATCTGAAATGCCTTTTCCTGTTTGTCACTGCGCTTCTGCTTAAAGAGACAGTTTTGAAAATGCGCAGTGCTAAATATGTTTGTTAATGTAATTCTGTTATGGCTAAATGTAACATTACCTTTCTCTACCAGGTGAACAGAATGGTAATAGAAATCCTGGCGGTCTTCAGATCGGAGACCTGGTCAACATTGATCTGGATTTAGAAATTGTTCAGTCTCTACAGCATGGCCATGGAGGATGGACTGATGGCATGTTTGAAACCCTCACCACCACCGGCACAGTGTGTGGCATTGATGAGGATCACGACATTGTGGTTCAGTACCCCAGTGGGAACAGGTAGGCCCCTTGATAGACAGGCTCATATTTATAGACTCCTAATGACTTGAACTACTGAAACTGCATCGTCTCATCAGCATATTTCATTTTCATATAACCCCTTTCACCTCAGGTCAGTCAATAGTTCCAAGACCATTATTAGTAGTTCCTCACTAAAATATAATCATAGTTTGTAACATTTGATACTCTCAAAAAAGATCATTGTCAATTTAAGTTCAATATATAGTAAAATTGTGTATATAATTGTAATTTGGGGTGCTGAGATTACATTTTCAGAATATACACCTTTTGTTATATTTTTGATATATATTAAATAATATTTACATTTAATTAACATTTCAGTAAATTTAGATGTGGTTTGGTGCCACAAGAAGCAAATACTCAGTATCAAAGGTCTTGGATCCGGGCCATAAAGAGTTTGATTGGGACATATCTGTGATGTCAGCATGGTTAAAACGCATACAAATTAAGTTCTGTCACAGATACAATACTTAGATTTACCCAAGTGTTGATTAAACGTGTGTAACACATTAAAAGAATGTGTATGCTTTTTGAATTTAACACTTTATTTTTCACAAGCAACTTGTGGGACCTAATTGAAAACTATTAGATTGATAAGCTTAAATTATTGTTATGCTTTCAAGTAAAATTTATCTGGAATTATTTGACTCCTGAAACTGATTTGATGTGACCTGACTAACAATCTTTGTCTGAGTACGGACTACAACCTACAGAGAGCGCAGAAACCCGACAACAGCTTGTTGTTTAATTTTAGTCTGTTTCAAGTTGGTTGTGAATTGTGAGCGAGGTAGTCTGTGTTGTTTGAAAGCATTGATTTCTGGATCCTCAGATGGACATTCAACCCAGCAGTGCTGACGAAGGCCAATGTAGTGCGCAGTGGTGAAGTTGCAGCCGGTGCAGAGGGAGGCACTTCCCAGTTCCTTGTGGGAGATCTGGTCCAGATCTGCTATGACATCGACCGCATCAAACTGCTACAAAGAGGCCATGGGGAGTGGGCTGAGGCGATGCTACCTGTAAGAGTTTCATAGATGTGTGCAAATTTGTTCATGCTTACCGTCAACCTTATACATGTGAATACCAGCTTAAATTTTACGCTAGAATAAATAAGACAATAAATTTTATGTAGCCCTGTTTCACTAACATGATGGTTTTCTGAATAATCATTTTTCAGAAAATGTTTGTCAAACTATTTTAGAAATATGTCTACGTAAGGTTATTTTATTTATCAAGGAAGTATAATATTTAATGAAACTATACGCTGGACTGTGGGAGAGACAAAAATGATTACAGGATCTCACATGAATCATAACATATAACAATGGATACCTCCTCTTGAATCAGTCTATGCATGTTCTGCTGCCAGTTCTTTCATAAAATCTTTTTTCAGTCACAACATGACTTTATTCTTCCTATATTATGAAGTTTATTCATCGCTGCCCAGCGTGCCGTAGGTTATGTAACGCAGTCTGCTTCAAAATGCCACTTGTCCCTGCCAAACCAGTCTCCTCAGCAGCTAATGAGCCTTAAAGCCCTGAGATGGGTTGTATCTTTGATCACTAACCATGGCTGTTTGCCGCCCGCTGCTGCATCTACTGCAGCAGTCCCTGTTATTGATGACATCCTCCAGGACAGCCCCAGACCCGGCTCAACAGACTCCTAGTGCCTCTTTCTTTTATAGCCAGAACTGAGGTGATATAATTCAAAATTGAAAAGCATTATGTTCTGTCCTCTCTACATTGCCTGCATGGATGAGGAATAGACTCTCATGCAGAAGGGTCTCCTTCATTTATATCCATCTCCTTCTTTGTGAAATTGAATGTCCTCTGAATGATAACACAGCTTAAGTCTACAGTGCTATATTTTTTTCTTTTTTTTTTTTTTTTTTTTTTTTTTTTACAATGAGCTTGCTTTCTGCTCCTTGTAGGACAATTGCTGTGTTGAGCCAGTATCCTTTCCCCCTCACCTCTACTTTTGTAGTGCTTTCTCACAATCTCCCTCCATCTGTCCTCTGCCACGTACAGACTCAGTTACACAGCCCATAGCCCAGAGACAACAACCCACCATATACTAATGAGTTTGTCACAACATTTTTAAACAGACCCTAGGCAAGGTGGGCCGTGTGCAACAGATCTACTCTGACAGTGACCTGAAGGTCGAGGTTTGTGGGACTTCTTGGACGTACAATCCTGCTGCTGTCACCAAGATTGCCCCCTCTGGCTCTGCTGTCAGCAATGCCTCTGGAGGTATGTGTGAACATGAACTATTGACACGGAGAGAGTATCATTTTAGTTCTTTGTCCTCTCTACTCCTTGTATTCTGGCATCTACATGGAATCAGTTTCTCATGTTTTCCTTCTGTTTTGCCAGAGCGTCTGTCTCAGTTGCTGAAGAAACTTTTTGAGACACAAGAATCTGGAGACATCAATGAGGAGCTGGTCAAGGCAGCAGCCAACGGAGACCTGGCCAAAGTGGAGGACATTCTGAAGAGACCTGATGTGGATGTAAGTGCTTTAACATTTTGGTATTTTGCTATAAGCAGCTGGTGGATTTCTGTGTATTTTTTTTTTTAGGAAGACCCAGTGATTTCACCATTAAACATATACAGAACATCGGAGCACATTTATAATTGGAGCTGAAATACCCCTGGAAGTGCTCTGCTCTTCTGTCAGTATATTGAGAAGGCTGAGAGTCTCCCAGGAAAGGTCTCAAAGATCCTCCCACTGCTACACCTCTCTCAATCTGAACAGCATTAAGGCTGGGCCCAGAGGAGGCACCAAGGAGCACTGGTGTGCACTGCAGCACAGAAACTGAGTCACTCTCAGAATCAAGTGGAGATCTACAAACCCCATATGGTCGTAGGTTGTGTTCTATCACAGACTACAGGACAGGGACCCATTTGCCACAGGATAAAAATTTGTATCTTGTATAGGTTATAAGAACTTGTTATATCAAATCTGCATTGCTGTCTTTCACTCAGAGCATAAGAGAATGAATGAGTGTCTGTGCGTGTGTGTCATTGGTGAAGGCTGGCCAGATGCCCTATTGCCTTTCAGTGGAATTATTTGCTTAAAGCTGAGCACACTGAGCCCGGCCAAGTGATCCGGCTGCCAGGACAAGAGACGTCTCGAGACTCCCAAAGGAGTCCACATTAATATTTATGCTCTGAGTTTTTGCAGTGTTGCAGTTGGTGATGAAACATGCACACACAGCCGTGCATGCACATCTACACACACAAATGCTGAAACACACTCGCACTATTCTCATTTCCTAACCGCTAATTCAGTAAATGCAGATCTAGACATTAAACATGACATTTGACATGTACCCATTGTCTCACTGTGTCTTCATGTGTTTGCAGGTGAATGGGCAGTGTGCTGGACATACTGCCATGCAGGCAGCCAGTCAGAATGGTCACGTTGATGTTCTAAAGTTGCTGCTGAAACACAATGTGGATCTGGAGGCTGAGGTTGGTATTATTTTTAAAAATCCTTCTCACACTTGTGTTCTTTCATATCACAAATGCATCTTAACCTGTTATATGTATGTCACTGTACTCAGGACAAAGATGGAGACCGGGCAGTGCACCATGCAGCCTTTGGTGATGAGGGTTCTGTCATTGAGGTGCTACAGAGGGGTGGTGCTGACTTGAATGCCAGAAACAAACGAAGGCAGACTCCATTGCACATAGCCGTCAACAAAGGTCATCTACAAGTGGTTAAAACCCTGTTGGACTTTGGCTGTCACCCCAGCCTCCAGGTATTTAGAACTTTAATTTATTTGCCTATTGAAAAATGCTGCATGACATGCCTTGTGACATCTTACAGAAACAATATAGAAGCAAAAACCCATGACAACAATGCCAAACACAGTGACATTCTGCTTTTCATTGATTTTGAAATTACATGGTTTGGAAAGATGTTATGATAATTGAGTGGTTATATCATGCATGGTTTGAAATGGTGTAGTTAGAGTCGAAAGTAATACAAGGTTTTCCTTTTAGGATTCAGAAGGTGACACACCTCTGCACGATGCCATTAGCAAGAAGAGAGATGACATGTTGTCAGTGCTGCTGGAAGCCGGTGCTGATGTTACTATCACTAACAATAATGGGTTCAATGCCTTGCATCATGCTGCCCTGCGAGGAAACCCCAGGTATGTGACACTTTACCGTCGCAGCTAGCCGCGATGCACCTATTTGGTTACTACAGTATAAAAGTGTATGTTTAAAATGAAATCTGTGGAGGCAGTACTCTCAGGATCTCAACAAAGGTCTGCTTAATTGTCAATAAAGCTAAGATAAGCTACACATGGAATCCTAAAATGTACTTCCAAATCCTTTCTCCCTTTTTCATACAAAATTAATAGATAATGCGTAAGATGGGAAATGTAGTAATTTTTTGTTTTCTTTCTCTAGCAAAAACATAACTGTTTGCTGCAAGCTTGGCTATAGATGAACTGCTCACTAAATGCTATGGAAATTATCCTTAATGTTGTGGATTTGGAACATTTAAATGAGCTGATGTGTTTGGTTCAGTATCTCTGCTGTTTAGCTATACACCAAAAGCAGTCTTGCTTCACCGTTTTAAAGCTTATTGTTCAAGTTGACTACACTGGATCATTTCCTTATAGTAGCTGGCAGCTACTATTTAAATCAAACATTTAGACATTTTTTTCCCAATTTAAATTTTATTTGTAATTCAATTTTTTTTACCTTAATTTATTTTGAGAATGTATTTTATTTTCACTTTATTCTTTTTTTATTATTAGAGGGTGTTTTTGAGTAGTATTATGTGCACTTTCCTGCATCAAATCAGTGTCTGTATGTTCTCCAGTCATACATAGTTGCCATTGTGGTGATCTCACGGAATCGTGTCAAGGGAAAAAAATGTGCTTAGCCATGAGCATTGACTAATATTTGGGTTTATATATTGCTAGGGGTCATTCAGCTTAGCTCAGCTAGACACAGAAACCAAAATTTTAGATTCACTTTTCAAGCCATATCAGCCTTTTTAAGTATTAGTTGAAACTACAACCACTAGAGTTCATGTTTTGCTTCTCAGCAGGCAGGGTACAGAGGCCCTGACGGAATCACTAATCTGTTACTTAATCATCCTCCCTTGGAATGAAAAATTTGGACTCACCATCTACAGGTCTAAACTAGGAGACAATCTAGGCCAAGTCATTGACGTAAGCAATTACAAAATTTTGATTAACTGGCAGAGAATCCTATTGAGGATCAGTTTAGAATGTGTGTTTATTTCACAAATTGTTGTGTTTGATGTAAAGATCAGTTTTCATGTCATGGATTATCTTTTCAGCATCCTCTAAACTTGTTATGTAATAGACTGACACTGTCTGGTGTGAATCGAATAGATTTGTGCGAATTTAATATTTAAACTGAATCAACCATTTGATGCGCAAATTTCTTCCACAGATTCCACTTAAATTTAAAAATAGTTTAAAACACTAAAACACTTAAATACATTTAATTCCACTTCCTCACTACAACATTTTGTCCACCTATAATCTCTCACTTTTCTTTGACATTCATTGATGTTTCAATCAGGCCTATAGGTGTTATCCATCTCCTCATCAGATGCTATGTTCTCTGATGTTAACTTTTTTATCAGTATAGCTAATGGCTTCTCAAGTTCAATTGTTGTTTCCTTTTTACTGTTACGCGAATCCATCAACATGTTCTGTGAACAGAGCCTGCCCATGCAGCAGCAGCAGCAGTTCTTCTTGTCCTTGACCATTGCTATTTCTGACAAGCAGGTTGCTGTTCCTCTCTTTATCTGCTTTATTCTGGTCTCTCAACCCTGAGCATATTAAAGATGGCTCAGAGAGATGACTGTCTGTTTCATATTGATCATCCAGGGTCTCTTGAAGGTGGACTCTGCGATTCTGCAGACAGATTGTTTGGTATTTAGCTAGGCAGCATATTCAGATAGGTAGCATGTACCAGATTTACAATCCTTGTCACTCGCACTGCACCCTTTCCCCCTTGTCTCTCCTCCCCCAGCCTTTTGCCCTGTCCTGTGCTTGAGCATGGGACAACAAACACTGCAATAGTGTTGCATGGACTGATCCCAGCCATTTAGTTTGTTTCCCTTTTACAGAGCCAGGGCTGTGTTTAAACAGATTGAACACTTAGGAGATCATAAGGAGATATTTGCAGAATTTGACAAACAAAAAATAAAGGATTAGAATCATAACTCCCTTTTTTGAAGTGTTGGATATTAATGTTGCATAGTCATTATACAAGACTAGAGTGGTGTATAAAAGTTAACAGTATTTGTATGTTCGTGTGTGAGCGTGATTATCCCAGACTAAATGTCATTCCCCTTCACTGGCAGTTACTCTTTTGGCATGTGGACAAAGGGAATTCAGGTCGGAGGGCTGTAGAACACCTGTCATCTACCGCAAGCCTGGACAGACCCAGTCCTCCACCTCTGGTCCACTGCAGAATAGATTATCTAAGCCAGTTTAATGCCTGATTAGTTTGTCTTGCACTGATCAATTGATTTGCAGATTCACTAAGATATTACATACAAAAAAAAGTTGTCAAAAGGGTTTTCTCCATTCTAATGTATTGTCAAATAGGTTAAGGAATCATACAGTTAGTCAAATATTTACTTTTCAAAAGCAAATGATCAAAATGGTATTAGTAATAACATCAGTTGTCTAAACATTTTTAAAAATAATAGTACAAAAACATAGATGAGGTGGAAAATACATATTAAATATTATTTAATGAACACAGTATGAACAGGAACAGAAATGCAGAACCATCTAATTAAATCATTAAGTTAAAGTGAGTCCACAATAATGTATTTTGTAATGTATCTTAATTCTTAATGTATCTTCGTTCTTTTTTTTGGTAAAGTTTACAAAGGTACGGAACTATCCTGCTTTGTCTCTTCTGGCAGGTAATTCCAGAGGTGATGGTCTCTGAAATTGAATGCAGTTATATAGATACGTGTATATAGTAAATGTTTTTCAAACTTAACTGTGTAAATGGCAGGAAAAAAATGAAAATGACACAGAGAAAACTGAAAATTTGTCCATGGTCAGCCATCCCAGTCTTTGTAATTCAAGAGAGAAAAACTATTGCAAGGCAGCTGTGTAGTCTTTTACTGCATAGCTTTAAAATTTTAATGAATAACAGCACACATATTTAGGAAAGGTCACAGAGCAGCAGTTTAAACAAAATGATTTGCATTATAAATAGGAAAAAGCAATGGGTGCATAATGTGTATATGTAAACCTGGTTTAAGAATATACAATAGAAAGTTGGTCCACCATAGGATTCATTGATTTCCAGGCAAAAATGCTGGAGTAAAGTATTTTCTGTATCTGGCCTCCTGTCGTGTTGTGTGTGCATTGCTTGCTTCAGTCCACGCTCTGTCCCCTTGCCTTCAGAGAAACAAAGATATATGTCGCCTTCTCCAGCCTGCCCATTTACTTTTATTTCACGCTCGGGCTCCTGCAATATCGGGGAGACAGTCCACAAGTCCTAAAGCTCTTGAAAATCTCTCCCTAGGTTGAAGTAAAAGTACCTTATCCAGTTTGTTTTTAGTAGAGAGGCATTTGTTTCGATTGAGTGCTTAGAGAAATTCCTAACATAGAATCATATTTCTAAAAAAGTACTCTTGATGACTGTCGATAAGAAGTGCTTGGAGTTGGAAGCTAATCAAAAGGCCCTCAGATAAAGGATATCACATGAAGCCAGTCTGGTTAATGACTGATGTTATTATTGCTTCCGTTGGTAGCTTTCAGAGTTGGGCCTGCTGTTTTCCTTGTGTTTAGATTGAGTACTGGCACAGACTGTTCTAGCATGCATGGCCAAAACGAGTATAAAATGTAATTTCTCATCAAAACTATTACAGCACAACTCCTGGAGAACAGGAAAAAAAAAACTAGCTTCCTTTTTTTGTTCTGTTTGGCTAAGTGATGTAAGTTATTAACGTCAAATGCTAGCTTTTGGGTTCAGATAGAGAATGTGTCAGAGTCCCTGGTGTGCATGTAATGTGTTATGTGCCTGGGTGTTTTAAGAGCGTGGGTGGGTCTTCCAGCAGTGGAAACAAGATTGAGGAAGACACATAGGAAGAACCCTGTGGGTGACAGATGAATCTTTCAACTTGAAGTCCCAAATACTGAGACAAATCAACTCTACCAACAGGGGAGCGGCAGGAACTGGGGAGTTTTACAATATTTTACCTTGTTCATTATTCACATACACACCACTACAGAGTGTAAAGGCATTTCCTCATAAATTAAACCTAGTTGTTAAGTTTCACAATTTCGAGCGAATTATAAGTGCAGCTACAACCAGCAGCAGTAATGTCTTCAGGAAAGGATTTTCTTGGCCCTCCACATTGTGTGTTCTCCTTGTGTGTTTACCGCAGCTCCAGCCTGCAAGGAGAGCCTGGCTCATCTCTGTCTTTCCCTCGAGCTGCTAGAAGCCAGTAGCTGCTACAATACTGTAAACAATACGATTAATAGCCCATGACTCATAAAAGGGCTCTAAACAAGCCCTGCAGCGGCTGTCTGTACCCTTTTACATGTCACCTCCTTGTAATATTTGCCCTCCTCCCTCTCCGATATAGTTCTCAGCTTTCTTTAACACAGTAACATACAGAAAAACCCCATGGTAATTGTCTTACCTGAGGAGACGGACGAGTTCTGCAAGCAGGCACACTGAATTCTTCATGTATTGTTAGTACCAATAGGTCATGGTATAATGGTATTATTGTACTAAGGATCTTGGTTAGATAGAAAATAGTGTTGTAGGCCCATGGAGACAGTGGACATGGGTTGAATGTTTACTACAAATTTTCCGATATGTCCACACGTTGTTCATGACTAGCGTTGATTGAATAGTAGGTTCTTACCCTCATGTTCATTTTAGACTAGGCTGATCAAGTCAGACCACTGTGACTGAGTAAACTAGTGTTTGTTAGGGTGCACAGATGGATTTCAGAGTATTGTTCCAATGGGAAAACACTTTGATAGTAATGTGTTAATAATCAAGTCTATATGCTATACCCATATCCTCAAACAGGTTTGAGTAATTATACAAATGTCAGCTTTTAGATCAGCTGAAACAAAGGATTCAGGAGTGTTTTTGGGGTTATGTTTTATATTTTTTGTGTTTAAAAAGAGATCAGTTTGATGTTGCATTAAGTGCCAAATTAGTTAGGCAAAACACCAAAAGAGAGTAGAAAAGGAGGGATGGCAGGAGACACTGTGAGAGGGGATTTGAGTTTGATCTGCCTGCTTGTTCTGCAGCCACAGCATGTGAATATGTGAGACTGTAACCGTTTTGTGAGCGTGTGCTCCTGTGATTTGTACGTTCAGCTACTGTCCTCCAAAGCATCTGGCTCTCATCTACCCCAGCTTGTCCGACATCACTGCAGTATGCTTGGGGGAAAGGAGGGTGAAGACTTGGTGTGTGTGCGTGCGTGCGTGCGTGCGTGCGTGCGTGTACTGCACATTCCTTAAACAACTGTATTTTGCCCCTTCTTAGTGTCTTGCTCCCCTATTATTGTGTTTGTGTCTTTAGAACTCTCTACAATGCCATTGCGACCCTGCTGAGATGCATTAGCTCACTCCTTTATTTTTTTCTTTTGCCTATTCCCACCCACAGAGTAACTGACTGTTAGCATCCAGTGACAGTCAGTTTAGAAAGTGTTCTAGCAAGACAGCCGTACATTCTCACAGACATGTGAGTGCTGTATTTCTGAAATAGCGCACGCTGCACGTCTACCCCCCCCTACTATTTTTGAAACACCCCTTGATAGTCTGGTCAGAATGTCAATCCTGCTAGAGACAGAGGCAACACTCAGTCAGGAAAGGGGACCATACAAGAGTTTTGAAGCTGGGATTGATGTCTTTATTAGTCAGAATGAGACAGGTGCAGCACTGAATATGACATTCACAGGTGTTGTTGGTCGCAGAAAAACCATAAGCCAGTCATCATTAAATGGCCTGCTGTTATTACAGTGATTTTGTTGAAGGCATCACAGCAAAAAGGGTTCCTGTAGTCATCAAAGCATAGCTACAGCTGGTTGAAGGGGACCAAATCCATTCAAGAGGTGATTTGGTTCCATTTTACCAGCTTTAGCAAAGCATTGTGGAATCACTGTTTCAGAGATAGACACTAGAACTGTTGAAGTGCAGTGAACTGCCTAAAAGTTTTAGCAAAAAATAAAACAACGCTGTACAGAAGAAGGGCATGTTACATCTGAACACCTTTTTAAAACTTGAGTTGTGGCTCATTACAGCGTGTCCACCCACTAGTCAGAATGGACAGTGCTGTCTTTTTCTTCGTCCTGCTTTTTTCTTTGCCTTTTCACCTTCACCCATTCTGTATCACACACAAGTACGTTTAGCACACTACACCCCATTTACCAACACACCAATAACACACAGGTACAGTTGATCAACCTTACCTAACTTTCTCCTTTGCTGCCTCCAAGGCAGTCTATTTATCCTCCTCGCTATCTTTTTAAGTTTTATGCTTGCCCCCTCTCAGAGAGTGAGAAAAATTGTTCCCTGAGAAAAGGATAATAATAATCTGTGGCAGTGCACTTGAGTCAAATGTCCTGGAGTCATGAAGCAATTACAGGCTCTGACAGATGGGCCCTGCTGCAAGCACGCTGCTGCTCCGGTCACCGAGATGGCCAATAGACAAATGCAGAGGCATAACTACATACACAAGCTCTCTCACTCATACTCCTACAGCAGTACTCAGGGGTGTCAAGTCACAACATTAATTTAAACCAGTCATTTAAGTCCTCGGGACTGATTTGTAGTGTAGAGGGTACTGTTTGAAACTTGACTGAGAGCAGATTGTTTTATGTCTCTTTCAGGGATATACAGTTGTAACTTTTTCTACTACAGAGCATTCCTATGCTAATACAAAAATGATCAGACTAACATTCACAAAAAGAACTTTGATTTTGCTCGAGTGTGTGTTTCTAAGCTTGTGGTAGAGATGCAGTCAATCATAAGATCATTATTCCATTTCTGCTATTGCAGAAACATCAAACAATGTTACTCATTTTTTAGACAGGTAATGTGTGTTTGTATGTTTTGTTTTGTTTTTTAATTTGTCATAGCTGCAATATTTTGAAATTTGTCCTGCATAACACTCACCTCAAGCATTTATGCTTCCTGTAACTTTATCTTTGCAATGTACACTTAAGTGACATTTATTTGGCCTTTTTTCAGCAATCATTTATTCATAATTATAATAAATGTTCCCTTGACGCTATAACATAGAGGGGCTATGAAACATAGTCAGCTGTTGTAATTATTGGCTTTTTCTGCCAAGGCACGAATTAGGTTCTCAGAGTGACCGGCGACAGCTGAGGGATATACAGCACTGCTTGTAGTCAGGACGGAGGTCAACATAGGGCCAGCTTGATATGGCACACCAGAGGCAGGTCTATTTGTAACATACACTTGCACATTCATGCTTGCTCACTTACACACACAGTCACTCAGAGTCAGGTGGCCAGGCTGCTCACCTCGTCTAAGGGCCATAACAGGGCAAAAGCAGGGGGGACGACAGGCACTTAGCATTTGATAATGTCAGCATCTGCTGTGTTTGTCACTCAGACAGCAGGCCATCGCTATTGAAGGCCAGGGTGAAACATGGAGCGCAAGCTTGACAAACCCATACGCCTCTGATGTCTTGACAGAAAGAGAGTGACACTGACATAATATAATGCACATCGGTAAAATGGGGCAAAGCTGAAAAAAAATAAACTCTGAAAAGGCAGCTGTGTTCGACTGCTTTTCTCAAGTAAAAACGTTGCATATTCTACCTAGACTGTGGAGACCTTTGCCGTAGGCTAGTTTTGCTATTTTTCCCAGTTGACTTATTATAAACTCATTTGATTCCATTTAGCAGCTGTGAAGAATTACAATTAACATTTTAACTTTGTGCAAATTCTTATGACTTTGGTACAGATCAAGTTGAATCTTTCCCATCAGAGTATATGGCAAGAGGTTTTCTGTTATTCTTTTGACATGAAAAAACAACTTCATCAAAGCAAAAGAAGGAATGTTAGAAATCAATAGGAAATGTCAGAAGTTAATTTATTATAAAATATGTGAATGACAAATGTGTTTTGCCATTTTAGCAAACACTGTAAAAGGAAGAAGTTTGTGTTTATATCAGCCCAGTCATTTCAGCTTAGATATTAGTTTTTATCCAAGGTTAGTAGACTAAGTCAGCCCTTCACTTGGCATAATAATCAGTTCTGAATCAAGTGTCTAGTTTGTCATTAGAGTAGAGCTATCATACTACATTGACATACATGCAATTTTTCCATAGTTCCACTGTAGGATACATTTTTGAACATTTTATATATATAGCTACTGCATGTGATTTGGTTCATTGTGTTAATATATATCCATATTTACTGGTGCAATAGTGACATCACTTTTGGAAATATGTCTTCTGCAAGACACTGACTGGCTGATCTACTTGAACTATCAAGATGCACACCAGGATTATTGGCTCAAATTCACTGACATTTTTCTATTTTTGTTTTTCATCCTGCGTCCCTTCTCAAGCCAGAGACAAAAATGCAGTGGGACATATTACCTTTTACAAATGAGCTGCATTAAACAGGTTGAAAGAGAGGTAAACCTGTGCTAAAATTGGTAAAGGCCATGTCTATGTGTCAGGCATAGGCTCGAAAAAGAGGTCAGAATAGGTGAAAGTGCTAGATATGAATAGCTCGCCATGCAAACTACTCCCCATCTCCCCCCTCGCTTCATTTCTCTCTGTGCCTCTGTCCATATTCTGTTGCCTTTATTTGTTTGAAGCAGTCGACAATTGGAATCAGCTGACAGGCCAGAGTTGACCCTGATCCTGCATTGTCACTTTTTGATGGTCTAATCTGGCTGCCATGCAGCCCAGCAAAGCATTTGGCAAGCATAGCAAACGTGAACAATGAGAGCAGGAATCAGAGAAAAGGAGGGGGGGCATGGGGCAGCCGGGTTGATGTAGGGAGGGTGTGTGGATAAGGGCAGTGGCATAATGGGAGGGCAGGCATAGTTAAACACACAAGATTGTTAACACAGAAGCCATATGATACAGCACAAGGATAGAGCAAGGCTGTGGTAGTATCAGCATCGTCAGTGCCTCTACATTCTGCCTCCTCAGAAACTATGTACTGCTCTTTTAGTTGCATATTTTTAAAGAACTAGCTAGTAACAGCAGTAGAATTTTGGTCCAGTTCACCTTGCTTACGTTCCCCCTTTGAGCCATGTAGGAGCACTGGAAAAGATTATGGTATTAATGGTCAGGAGCAGCTCCGGCATACCACTCGCTGCTCGCTGAAGTTGGTGCTAAGTTGCAGCTGGCTGAATTTCAAGGGCTGTAATGCAGCAAAATCACCCAATAATGAAAGGAGGCCCTGTTCATATGGCAGTGTCACAAGGCAACTGCCTATAGTTGGCAAAGGTGGGCTGAAGCCATACTGCTGTCAGAGCAAACCTAAACATGATTAGTATTGTTTAATGCTAACCTACTTAATTGTCCAATGAATTGTTGCCGTATCTTGGATGAGAGATTTTTATTGGCCAAGTCAGCCAGTTTGAGAAAGCAGTAAGTTCCCTACAGCGATGATTGCTGCAGTGAGACTGCCCAGAGACAGTATAGCTAATGTATGAGCCTTACCACTCACATTCTTTCTCTCTTTTCTACTGTCTCTCTCCCTCACGTTTACTTTCCACGCAATTTTCTCTTCACCATGATCACAGACATACTACCAGTCTGCAAAGCACAAACATATCCTGAGACAGCACTGCCCAGCATAATTTTTCCACGAGGACTCGCACCTCACCAAGAATACATACTTCTTTACATTCCATAGCTATCATATGTTCATATGGGTACATAAAGAAGTATGTACACTAAGGAGGTAATCTTAGATATGAAATTTTCTCACCTTTTGTCAAGGTCAGGAAGTTATGAGCAGAACATTTTTCCTCACCGTTCTCTCTCCCAAGTATGGTAGTCTGCACTGTAAGGTGACTTTGAGTGTAAATTCAGTTCAACACTCAAGGCTTTCCTTTGGTTGCCATGTAAGGTTGAACAGCCAGTCCCCCCGCCCCTGAACATAACAGAAGTTTTGCAGTCCATACCATAGTCGACTGTCCCAGTGACCCCTGCTGTCCTCCAGGCAACTGGGAGAAACCAGGAGGCTCAGGGGGAGAAATACAGCTCCCTTTTTTATGGCAGTTAGAAGGTGGTCTTTTTCTCTTTCCAGTAAAAACATCGAGGAGGAAGATTAAGCAGTTGGATAAAAGCAGCAGCAGCAAAAAGGGAAATGTTTTCTCCTTGATTTAAAAAAAAAAAAAAAAAACGTCCGTGCTGTAAGGTGCACCCAGTCTTGTATGACGATCATTTGCTGTGTCCTGGGACCAAGGGTGCACCTATAAGCTGAATGGTCCCGCTGACATACTAAACATTTTCACTTCTCTCCGCCCACTGCTATTTCATGCTGTCTTCCTCACCATCATTTCCTTCTCCTATTTCACCCCCACTTTCTATATCCTTTCTGCTTTCCTACCTCTGACTTGTACCCATATGTACTCCTCTTGCCTATCCCATGTCTCTCTTGTGTCAGCAACGTCCCCAGTGGCAAACAGGAGTGCTTGCTGATGTTTGAAAATGAGGGTGATCCAAGTTGAACAGGAAGCTATTGTGAGCAGGATTTGGGCTTTAGGCAGAGGCAGGCCATAGGTCACATGAAGGCGCTAATGCCCACTCAGCACTTGTGGATTGGTCCTGGCTATACCCCCCACCCACCACCACCTCTCCCGCCCTCCCCTTTTCTCTCTCTCTCTCTGTGTCTCACTGTCTCCCCTCACCTAGATCACTGTTTTTATGGCTGTCTTTTCGCACTTCCTTTTTCCTCTGATCAGAACTCACTTGTCTGTGTTTACAGTGGAACCAGCTGTTCTGTTGCAGAGTGGGTGGAACAGATCAATAACCATTTGCATGGTGGCGCGAATTGTTCAGCAAGTCTCTAATGAATCTTTGCCCCAGACCAGCACATTCCACAAGTCAACACTGCCTCCAACCATGCTAAGCTAGCCAGGAGGCTGAATGCTGAGGCAATGGGTGTAAAACGAAAAATGGATTAGGGCGAGACCAGCTTAGGTTTGAGTTTGGAGACTGGGTGGCTAAGAACTGAATAAATGGGAAAAGTGGTGCAGTGTTTTTGCAGTGAAAGGGTTTGGAATAGTAATGAGAGAAGGTGTAACTGGAGGTGACAGTTGTTCTCAGCATGAAGATAGGGTTGGGCAGGTGGATGAGCCTGGTCCTAAAGGTGTGACGTCCTGTTTAGGAAATGTCACAGCTGCCCGAGAGGGTGAGCAAATAGGAGAGAGAGGGGGTGAAATTCCTTCCTACACACAGCGGGATGGAGGTTGGGGAACGTGAACCAGCAAATTAGCCCAGTGGTTGTTGTGTCTGTTCTGGTTTGGGCGATAGTACTGCAGTACTGTGTGCCCTGCATGCCCTGCCTAGCCTATAGCAATCCGTTACAGAGAGAGAGAGAGAGAGAGAAGAAACTAGGTTACTACCCTAAGTGCTGTGGGTTCAGCCAGTGACACACATCTACTCAGCCAGCCATTGCTGCCCAATATCCCCTCCCACCCCTGCTCACCACCACCCTACATCTGTGTTAATACACTTCTCACAGCTGTGTGCTGTCAATCCGCTTTTCCTCCTGTTCAGAACTCATGACCTGCCCGCTGTACATTATTCTGATGCTTCGTCATCCCTCTGGTCGCCACGTTCCATCCTTCCACCCCAGTCAGCCAACCTTGGTCTCAAAAGTGCGACGTGTCCTCAAACTTACCTCCCATCAATTAAGAAAAGCAGTGAGCACCCCCACCCCTTTGTTTAATTAATAAATGGTCTGTTAGGGCCATCAACGAAGAACCAAAAAGATGTTTAAAAAAAGACAAAAATAACACATTAAAAGTCCCAGTAATTCTGGTATCCGTTAGTCATGGTGACAAAAACATCTTGGAAGGTGTCGGATGCAGAGGGCGAATTGTGGATAAGGGAATGTCTCTCCACACCAGTGCAGGTCTGAGTTAACGAGTCCGTCATTAGATAGCGGCAGGGCTGCAACCATGAAGCCTAATGAGCCAAAGAGCTCTACTGCTGCAGCATGTCCGGCCAGTGCCAGGAACACAAGAGAGGGAGAGTGAGCAAGACAAGAGAGGGAGGGAGGGTGAAAGAACAAGATGAGAGAGATAGAGCGGAGAGTGCAAAAAACAGGGCTAAAATCCATGTGGACCATAGCAACTCTCCAGCCTCCCTTTTCCCTGTTTCACCTCCTCCTGCATCCTCCTTCTCTTCATACTTTTTTAGAAAGCCTTGATTTCTTCCTTTCTTCTAAGAATAAGAGGAACAAGAGAAGGTGATGAAAAAAGCCCAAAGGTGTTCTCTGGTTAAGTTCTGTCCCAGTGCTGCTGCTGCTGCAGAACAGTACATTCCACTCCCCCTTTCGACTACGCGACTCACAGGCAGACCATGCGGTTAATAACTGATCGCATCCGAACAAGAGAGAGGAAAGAGACAGGATGGGAGACATCAAGGCCCATCAGGGGTAAACTCCGTCCAAAAGCGAAGGAAGAGCATATATTACCTGTCACATCAGTTTCTTATCTGAGCTGCTCCTCCTCTCTTCCCCTCCTCTCCTCCTCTTCCCGTAGTGAAGAGAGCCATAATGACCTAGAGAGCGCTCCAGCTGCTGCAGCCATCGTGTGTGCCGGGTGCACGCCTGACTCGCTGAATCAGCTTCTATGATTGGGGGAAGGAGGGGTGATGGCGGGCGGGTTGAGTGCCAGAGTCAGGGAGGGGAGGAAGGGGAAAGGAGGGGAAGCAGGCATACACACACACACACATGCACACACATTCCCACACAAACAGAAGTCATACCTTTAGAGGAGGAAGACGTAGAGCTGACATGAAGAGCTGCCATTTGAAAAAAAAGGGGAGGCAGAGAGAGAAGAGGGAGAGAAGGAGGGGTGAAAAAAAAAATCTGCAGCACTCTCCTCTCCATCATGTGCATTCTGAGGGAGAAAGCTGGGAGGATGCCCTGATCGGTAGAGGAGGCAGAAAGTGTACCAACCATACTCCCACCCTGCCTTTTTCTTATTCCATCGACACACATGCAGTCCCAGAGCTTTATCCTGCTCCTAAAATGCGCTTTTATTATTCAGTGGAACTTTATACAGCAGCTTAGATGAGGGAGTTTACTGAATGTTTGAGAACAGAATTGTGATAGAGGTATTTTAAAAAAGAGAGAGAGAGTGATGGCTGTGCCTCTGCAGTAGAAGACAGCTGTACTTTTAATAGTCCCTCGTGATCCATGCAAATTTGATTAGCATTGTCAGGGACTAGAGATGGAGGATTTTGCAATATCATTTAGGTATTTTTGGTGTTTATATTTTCGGCACCTGTAAATCTTTAGTATGCAGCTTATACATTCCAGTGCATTGCAAGGGTCACCTTTTCACTACAAGTGGATCAAGTAGAGAAGATGCAGCAGTTCGAAGGGCAAAGAGCACAGGAAGAACACGGTGGCAGCAAGTTAGGGGCAAGGGGCCAGGCATCCAGTGACTTTCTACCCCACTGTGTGAAGGGCTTCACTAAATGGTTCACACTTTGTGGGAAGCCAAGCATTTGAAACATGCCTCGGCCCCATTTTGCTGGGCTGCTCCTGTGTCTTGTCTCACCACCTCCCTGACCATATTTAGTCAAGCAGTGCAAAAAATAGTTCCCACTCCACTCTGCTCCGCTCCTTGCCCCCCTCTCCATATCTCCCCCTCAGCAACTGTTGGCTACAGGCTCCGGGAAGCCTCCCCTACGGCTCCCTGCCTATCGATTCCACCGGCCTGGAGGGAAAGAAGAGCGTTAGGCCAGCTAGCCCCTGCTACCATTTGCTGCGCTATTTTTAGTAGCTCCAAATAAAGTGGTCTCTCGTGCTTCCACTTGTATATTCTTGAAACCTCCCCATCCCCTGCTTTACATCCGTACCACCAACTCCACTGCCTCCTCTGATATCACCCCTTCACTCTGTGTCCTTTTGACCCCCCCCAGCCCCTCTGTCTCTATCATTCTTCTTTTTAAATAGACCTGGAACACGCTGCTTATGGTAGAGCTTCTGTCTTCTCTCCGCTATACTTAGAATAACTGCATATTCGAGAAATGGAGGAGAGGGTGAGGCTGAATGTGTAGTGCAGTGAAGCACAGAGGGCATTAGACAGCAGGAAACAGTTTTGTGTTTTCCCAAATATTTATTTATTTATCCATCCATCCTGCTTTTGGTAATATAGAGAGATAAGTGGCAGCTTTACCTCTGAGGAACCGAAAAGTTTGGACTGCTTTCTCCTTTTTGAGCTCTCATTAATTTTCAAGTGTCTTTTTCAAGCTTTCCCGAGGCGCGGCCACTGAAGAATCTATTTAATTAGTTGGTCTCATCATGGCGCACATCTATACTGTATGAAAGCAATGTCCTCTGTGCCCTCCTCTCTTTTTCGCTCTCTACTCTTCTACCTCCAGCCTCCCATTGGTAACTCCAGATACCATTACACAAGTTCTCTTCCTTCCTTCTTTACTTACCCCCGCTGCATTTCAACTGCAAAATGCCCCATGTTGTGTGAGTATGCTCCTTAAGGTAATCGTATTGAAACCAGACTTGGGCATTACAGTTGTAATGGATGACTCACAAACACACTAAAGATGGCCCACACTTTTCATGAGCCAGAAAAATGTCACACAATTCTCTGGTCCTTAATTTGATAAGCCTTTTAACTAGCTCATAGTCATTCTGCCCTCACACGCAGTTATATCTCGGGCCTTTTTCATGGTGGAGATAATTCTGCATAGATTTAAGTGTGCAATTTAATTAATGTGTTGTCACCACAAATTATAGCTTTTCGATTACATTATCTTTACGGCTGTTACAAGAAATGACCATTTGTGAGGCAAAATGGATTCCAAGCGCTAATGTGTTTGCTCCCAACTTGACCTTACATTGCCAATCAAAGTGCAGATTTGCAGCTGGATAAATGACAACTTTAAATTTCCACCTGCCCCACAGACTCTACATTTGCACATCATTTAAAACTGAACTACGAGTAATTTTCCAGACAGCCTTTTCATGGTAAATGAACTTATTGCACAAGCACATTTTAACTTGTGTTTTTATTCTCTACTCACTTGGTTAAGGGTTTCATGGCTTACAGCCATCTTCACTGAAGATGCCCTCGTGTTTGGTATATCCTCCCCTTTGGGTCTCCACTTTGCCTGTTTCAGCCACCCAACCCACCAGTTTAATCTCAGTTACATCCCAACATCCCATCTGCCCCTGAAACTCAGCAGCGTGGCTTATGTCTTCTCTCCATGATGAATAGCACAGGGCTGAATGTTTAGCTGAGCAGTTAATCGATCAATAAGAAAGGGTCTACTAATGGATGTGCTTTGTTTCACTTGCTGAAGGGGTGGGTTGGGTTGTTCTCTCTATGAGAACCATTTAAGACATAACTCCATTCAAGTTAAATAAAAATATGCATAAAACAGATCACTCTATGATCAGCCATATACATGTTTTAATGACTCTTTATATTGTTCGGTAGATGCATTGCTTATTGAAACAAATGCAACATTTGCCGAGCTGGTTATAAGATGAATATTTAAAGCTTTTTTTCTGTTGTTTAAATTTTTTAGATAATTATCATTCAGGATTTTGATACTGATTAATAGAAAAGTATTGAACTAAATAAATCTCTGCAAAGTGATATGAAATGAGTCAAAATATTACGCATAATTGATTGTATAAGTGCTCACCCTCCACATACATGAACAAAGCATAGCAAAGCTTGGGCAGTTTAATAAACAAGAGTGTGTGGGGTTTTTTTGTTTTTTTTTTAAAAAAGCTACAAGTCAAGACCATAATTGCTGCCAGGTGTGCATCTACTAAATATTGATTTTGGGGGGAGTGAATGGAATGTCTTGTTTTTATTTGTACTTAATTAAGAACATTTGTGGCAATTTGTTTTCGTTTTGGCATTAAAAAGTCTTTTTTCATTAATGTCGAGAATCCTTATTGCTTCCACTGTGAAGTTGTGAAACTATAAAATACGGAAAAGGCCACGGATAAAGGGGTGAATATCTTTCAATAAGCATTGGTATTTTAAATTCTTTCATATCATGTGCAGTCCTGATGAGAGCTCATCAAGTGAGAGGCAGGGGTCCTCTTGGATTGGAAAGTTTTGTGCAGGGAATTCTGGTTAGCTTCTTATGATGGTCGAACATTTGTTATTTCTTTGAGCTTGAAGCCTGATTGTGAACACTTGAACAGACTCTCAGCTTGTATTAATTTTACCTTTTGTGTGTGCCTGCCCACCAGTCGACATCAGAGAGGGATTAAAGCTACTTTTGATGAGTCCAGTTTGTGGTTTTTGAGTGAATCTCCAGGCTTAGCTTCTATCAGTCTGATTCTTCCTTGTGCTTAGTTGTTTGTCTGTATGAAGCTGTCCAAATACGCTATGATTTGCACACACTTTAGTGTTTTTATGTTGTTTTGGTAGAGAACTCTGTCCACAGTGAAATAACTGAACTACACGAAAACAGCTACATCTATATTTCTTCATCCTCTTTACAACACACAGTATATATTATCTGCGGCTAGAGGTCTGCCAGTCAAAAAAATCAACAAAAGAGGTGATTTGATGATGTTGGTAAGTAGTGCAATATTGTGGAATTGTTTTCTTCACCACCTTTGCCGGTGGTAATCTCTTTGAAGTGACTCCAGTGGAAATTATATTCATGGATGAGATAGCATAAATTTAATTCATAATAAATTTAGTCACCTATGCTTATGTTGAAATATTTCATTCAAATGAAATAACCACAAGTACAATTTCGCTAACTTACCATTAGATGAGTCGACTACCCATACAGTTACTGCATCTTTTATTAGAGGTAGCCAAATTGAAATATCTTTTACATTGAAAAAATTGCTCTGGACTGAATGTAGTTGGAAATATTTGGTAATATCTAAAAATAATAAAAATACACAAATTTAATGTGGAAATGTTACATATTATACCTTTAACTTGGAAACCAATGAAACTGGGTGTCATGGTCACATCTGGTTCAAGACTGAGACAGACAGCCCAACTGATGCAATGATTGTTTCACAGTTGGGACATGATCTGTAACAGTTGTGCTATATCATCGGCTTTATGAACGTACGAAATGTGTGTTTATTTAAAAGTTAGAGATGGCCAAAAAGCTTGATGTTGCTGTCACACACAACCCACCTAAATTACACATACTGGGGGGTTACTGTCCTGAGTGACTGCCCACTACACCTCAGTTTAGTGTCCTGCTCCATGTGGTCAACTATGCAGTGTATGCAGGTGCATTTACGATAGAAGTTTTTTGTTACATGTTTTCTGTTTATTTTTCTGTGTATCATCAGTCCACTGATCACATATGAAATAGCGATTTGAGCCCATAACCACTACAGATTAGTTAGCAAATTGCGCTGCAGGGATAAAATCCTTATTTTGTAATCATGACGTGATCAGACAAATTTAACATAAATCTCAGTTTTTGACAGCAACTCCCGCTTTAGTGGAATTTAAAATGCATTGCCACAGAGGAAGGTGCAGCTGCCTGAAAGTTGTCGTCGTAGTTTAACTCACACTCTGGCACACATCCCTCAGATCCTCACTGGGCTTGCTTGGGTCATTGTCTTGAAAAAAGCTCAGTTTAACCCATCCACACTGAAGCACCAAGCCTGTGTTTTCAGATGTACACACTCTTGGGGCTGCTTTAGAGAAGCTCAGTGTTTGGTGGAGAAAAACGTTTCAGTTTGGACGAAGTGTTGAAACACAGGAAAAGATGTGTTTACAAATTTAGCTATCTTAATGTGGACGTACCTCTCCCGTCAGCTCCTTTTCTCTCCCTCCTCCCACATCCCTCTCTTTTGTCTCCCATCCTCCACACCCCCTTGCCTCCTCATCCCTTTACACAGTGCATCATTTGAAGAGGTGAGGCTGTTGAGCGCTTGGAGGAATAAAAGTGATTTATGAATGGGCCAACCTACCTGGGTGCTGGAGGGGGAAGCCAGTGGCAGTCAGGCTCTCTGATACAGCAGCCCATTGTTCCCTCCAGCCTCACTGCAGGGGAAGCTCCTCTGCCTCGCTTGCCTCTGATCTTTTACTGTGCCTTACTGGCGGCGCATTTTACCATTAAGTGACTCACAAACTGCATGAATACCTGTGTACTGCCAGGGTGTGCATGTGTGAAGGACCATTTCCTCAGAAGCACACACATCCACAGTCTGCAGCTCATGATCTATATTTATTTACATGCAGTCAACCACTCAAGTAAATGCATGCATACTGCACAGGTTATATTGTTATGCTTAGTCTGACATCAATTGTCTTTTATGGTTGGATGTTTTATTTTTTATTTTTTCCAAAGCAGTAATAGGTGAGGACATCTAGATACACCAGAAAATCCAGCTTAAACTTAGATATTCCCTGTCTTCATGTGCCCATTTGCAAATTTATAGTATATACATACACAGTCACACAGTTCATAATGGCAGAGTATTAGAATTTTGTTTGGTAAAATTCAGGCAGGATATTGCTTAACCACAGTGAGCCAGCTATTCACTTTTGGATGTATATTTGCGCGTATGATGTATGTATGTGTATGATTTTAACATTTTTACAGAGAAATATGCAATAAGTCCTGATGTCAAGTAGGTAGAGGCAATAAACTTAAGAGAAAAGGCTATACACAGGTGCTCAGCTGTAATTCATTAAAAGATAAGCAATCACAGAGATATGTCAGAGTTTGGAATTCACAATTATAACTGTGGAGTGATTGATCCTACTCTTCCTATTTTTTTGTAATCATTTATTCATCCGCAACATTATCTGTTTTATCTTCATTGGTGCAGTTAGACTCTGCATTATGTTGCTGTATGTAATTTCCTGTGAAGTTGCTCAGTGAATAGATCGTCTGTTAAAGATGTAGTGCAGTGACTGGTTCATTCAGTGAGCCTGGGTACCAGTTTGCTGCAGCCTGCACTGTGAGTTAATTGAAAAGTCCCCCAGTTGTAGAAGCCCTCCCAGTGTCCACCTCTCTATGAGCTGGGACCAGTCCAACAGATCAGCCAGAGGACAAGCTGATACAAGCCCCAATCCCCCTGTGACCAATCAGAACGCCTACACTTCCTCCTAGGGCAGGGCCAACAGTGGCTCTGAGCCAATAGATAAGCTCAGCCATGCTGTAATGCTCTGTCTGTCCTGTGGCATGCTGAAACATTGAGTCCTGGCTGCTATGTTGCTATAGCACATGTTGGGAGAGGGAAGGGTGGGGGTAGCAGAGGAAGGGAAGGATGGATGGATAGGGGGGAAAGAGAAGAAATGAGGGATCGAGGGATGCATGGATGGAGGGAGGGAAAGGGAGAAGTACAGCCCTTACTGAAGGGACTCAAGGACATAAAGAGCTTTTGGGAAAGTGAATATAGCATGCAAAGAGAAAAGCTTGCATTGTAAAGCCACTGTAATCACTGATGGTATTTTTTTGGCCCACTTGCCAAACCTAGAAAGAGCAGGATTTATTTGTGGCACTTTAAGTGCCTCAGCAATGCAGGTAATAAATATGACAGAGCAAGGTGATATACTTCCACAGCACAGCTGTCAGGCATCTTTAATATTGTCTCCCCCCCATTTAAAAACTAGTGTGGTTTATCTCTTTACTTGACATATTGGAATAAGTAATAGAATTTATTTGTGTGTTCGATGATCCTTTAACATCAGTGATTTCACCTGCGTTTGCGTTTTTATGAAACACTGAGAAGTTTGCTGCATATTTCTTAGCTGAGTGACTGCATGTAAAGCATCACTGTAAACCTTTCAGTATGCTAAATAGGATTTCACAGCCCACAAACTGAAGAAAATATGTCACTATATTTTTTAAATAGTTACCTGGTGGCATTTAATATTGTTTTGTCTTATTGATGTGTATCTATTCCTGCTTTGTTCTTGAAGTTTGCTATTATAACAACATAATACTTTCAGAACCCAGCTCACGTCCTTGAGATAATGAGTGTCACTAGCAAGTCAGATGTTATTTTTTTAAAGACCCCTTCCGGTGAAAATTGTTTAACCTTGTTAACATGTCCATATGGTGTTTTTATATACTAGTAGACATATCATGAGCAGAATAGGCTGTCAATACAATGGCTGAGCATACCACCTTGGGCCTAAAGCATACCAATGACAGTCTCAAAACCACTGATTTAGACTGCAGCGTTTTCATACGTAGCAAATCTAAGGAACTCATCCATTCAGTTGGCGAGGTTATTATTCTTCATCAGAAACAGTTTGCAATTGGCACACGTGGCCAAATTACTGCAATATTACATCTTGCCATTGTGTAGTGTAAAATAGTTTTACCGTGTTTCAGCAGAATCGAAGGTGAGTATATATGCTTGAGATTCATGAAAGCTGCGAAGGGATGGGTGGAGATAGAGGCGGGGAACAATTTGCATATTAATAGCAATGCATTACCACATGATGCAAAGGTGGAGTAACATGTAAGCTAATTAAAGGCATGAAAGGATTTTTTTCACAGGAAAAAAAAAGCTCTAAATATGTAATTTTGACTAACAAAAATTAGTTCATATGGGTTGAAGCAGTGCCAGTAGAGGAACTGTACATCATGTTTTAGTGCAGTGACAAATCTGAAAAGGATCAGGCTTCACACGTGAAGCAATTTTTTATAAGGTGACAAAATAATTTAAGGAATCTATCATCATACACTAGATAAGGCTAACAATATTATAGACCCTTTTGAACAATGTCAAAATATAATAAATGTGGGGACCAAAAAACACATTTACCAACCTGAGCCTTGTGTGAGCAGAGTTGAAAAGGTATTCACCTTCGTAATATGTATGGTCAAATGTGGTCTGAGGGACACATTCAGGCCAATGTTCAGATCTAAACCAAGCTTAGCTGTTGAATAATGCAGGCCATGTTACCTTGGTAACCTGCACGGACACTGAAGACAATGACTCCCATGTAAATGCAGTATGACAGGTCAGAGAGGATAAGGATTTGTTTGTTTGTGTTTTTTACTCTGTGCACTTGGGTGTGTGAATGCTTACGTCCAAACAAGCAGACAAACATGCTCAAGAAAATTGACTTTCTTTGTGAAAAAAAGCTTACATTACTGGGATTAGGCAGAGTAGCTCAGTAGTAACTCACTGCAGAAAACCTTTATTGCAGTATCTGTGCAATGAATCGTGGATTTGGGGAATCTGTTGCTGTTTCTA
>NC_072775.1:21015169-21041941 GCF_022539595.1 Amphiprion ocellaris
CTCCTTAATGCTTTTCGGGTATTCACAACTTTAAGTCAGTCCATGGTCAGTTAATTGTAATTTTATTTCATACATCAGGTTCATTCCAATTCTGTTTTTTCAGCTGTCCCCATACATGCATTAGCAATACAATAGAAGCTAGCATAAAACCTTTACATTATAATCCAGGCCTATTCAAGCCTGTGTAAAAAAGTGATTACACTGTTGTTTTGTAGACAGTGATGTTATTGAGCAATGCTTAGATGAGCATACACATGGTTTAGGTATCTCTTTATTCCAGTATAATCTTCATGTGCTTGCTGCTTCTGTCATGTCATTCTTTGCTTTTTGGGTGTAGGAATGTATATTATGACTATTATGGCTGGTACAGAAATGAGAATGAGGCTTTTTCAAGGTGCTGAGGAGAATAAAGTGCAAAGGAAGAGTAGCATGGGAATATAATTGGGTCATCTTGAACCAATGGGATATTAACGCGCCATTGGGCTTCTCTGACTGTCTTGCTGCCTCCTTCTTCATAAATTGCTATGAATCAGGACACCCCATATCACCAGATGATTTAAGGCTAATTAAAGCTAAGCCTTTATGGGCCCCACCTATTCCCCAAATGGACAGAAACCTGTACTTGGGGTGTTGAAAATGCATCTGGTGTCTCCTAGACAACCGTCAAGGCAGCAACAATAGTATCGTGACAACCAAAACATCATAGAAATGCACCCCCTTCCTGTCTTTCCCCTTCCCGGTTTATGCAAATAGTCCATAATAAAAGCATGCTCACTCAGAGGCCTCAGGTACAGGCAGGCAAGGGAAGGTCACATTGTAGGGGAAATTATTCTCTTCACGGCATGATAATGAAAGCTTTTTCTATCAAGTGGAGCCAGTTTGGTTCTTGTCTTCAGCTCTCTGCTACACTGCTGGCTTGGATGCTACCTGTGTTTATTTACTCTGTCCACAGCAGGATGGCAAATACCTGTGGGATGGTCCTGACTAAGTGAACTTGTAACTAATTGTTTCTAGGGGTGGGAACTGGAGGGTTATATTTACAAGCAGATTATAGGCTACTGAAATAATTGTGGCATGTCCGGTGTCTCTTGTGTTAAATAATTATGATAATGGAATTGACAGTTAATTCACCTTTTCTTTGCATTGAGCCTGTTTCAGGTTAATACATACACTGTATATACATACTTCTAGAAGAAAGCAACATACCAAACAAGCATTCCCTTTCAAATCTGCATGTTTTAATGTCAGTTAAACACTTTTATAACTCTTCCCTCCTAGCTGCTAGTGACTTTCAAACCTCTCGCACATGATGAAGAGCGCCTCCCCGCTCTGAGTGGAAAGGGGGGAGGGGGGCGTTCCATTTGGAGGTAGTGTGTTGCATTTGTGAATGATTTGTTGGGAACAGGGTCCAGTATTTCAAAGGACCTGAAAGTATTGATCCAGCCCTCAATGAGCTGACACCTCATGTATCGTCTGAAGGTGTCTCATCTGGAAAGGCTATTCCAAGAAAGGAGGACTCTGCATCAGAGAAAAAGAATTTTACCATTCAGAATATGTAGACAAACCTCCATGAAGTCAGTGAAAATTAGGTTAAGCAACTATAAACATTTATGACAAAATAGTTTCAGGTAGACACTTACTTTCCAAAGGCTTTGAGCTGTGTCAAGCTGTTATGGAGGTGATTGTTTTGACATGCCAATAGCTGTTTTAATCCACAGCACTTGTTGGAGTTTTAGTCTATTTATACTTTTCTTTTTCACTATTTGACCAAAAGGTGACATGGATGCAATCATGTCTTTATCTGCTCGAGAAACATTTGAAAGATCTGGTGAAAGCTGGCTTTGAGTTAGGATTGTCTTCCAAGGTCAATAAGTAGCTTTGATTGTTCAAACATTTTGGTGTGAGAATTTCCAACCATCTGCTTTCGGTCTCATCTATATGTTTGACCATATACGCTCTGGAACATTTGCAAGACTGATGATTTTCATTATCAGTTTTATAAAGCATTTTATTTTCTCAAGGCAGGTGGCACCTTTTGGCAACTAATTTCCAATGCAGAATTTGGATCTCCTTTCATGAGCTTGAAGCCTTAGTTAATGGATGATGGTATGCCAAACACGTCTCCTACATCAGAGTAACCATATGTTTGTGCGCAGCCATTAATCTCAGGCTGGATGTTGACTGTTCCCATTCTGCCCTGTCCTACCCAAGTTATTGTCCCCTGACTCTCACTTCCTGTTGTAATAACGGCTACTGACCACCACACAGATGGCTGTCAGCCAGGCGAGGGCAGCAGAAGGGCCCTGTCGACCCTTACACTTGCACACACACTTCCACTGTCTTACACACAATGACAAATGCCAACACACACAGAGCTGAGGGCATCAGAGAGTGTCCCAGTCAATGACAAATTGCAGCCCAAGACAACAAGACCTGGTGTAGCTCTCCTAAGGGACTCTTGAGATCTCTCACAGGGTGACCCAGTTCCATCACGTCTCCCCTTCTCCCCGATCCTCCACCATTCCCTTTTCTCAGCTGCATGTCCTCCTGTATTCACAGCAACCATAGCATTGGTTTCAAGGTTGAGTTGTAATAAGGAAATCCTCACTACACTCCAAATATCTGTCTCCTTCTCATAGCAGATAACCTGAGTTATCTGAATGTTAACTCCCAGGTCAAGTCAGTATCTCCCCCCCAGAAAGCGCCTGAGCTGGCCAGACTCAATTCCTTCTTCTCTTTCCCTCTCTCTTAACATCCTCCCTCAAAGACCAACACACAGTTTCTCTTCTACCCTTCTCAGTCACTGCTAAGAGATATAAAAACAACTAGAATTTATTTCTTGGTTCTTAATTCAGTCTCTTTTTCTGCTTTTACAGCAAATAGCTTAACTGCAATGCAGCAGTGTCAGTATGGGGCATTAATATTAATGTCCGCCCATTTCGCCCAGCGTGGCAGGGAGCCTGTCAATCTAGACTTATATTGGAGGGGCTTCCTACACCAGCAAACACCTGCCCAGCACTCAAGTGCCTGCTTCTGGCAGTAGAAGGCACTAGTCTGCCCTTGTGTAGCAAGTGTGCATTCATTGGCTAGTTATTCTACACATCGTGTATTTCCAGCCAATCCAGATTGTACAAATGTTATATTTTCTACCAGCAGGAGCAAGAAAACTGGTACAAATAGAACAAAGGCTTTATGTGGGACAATTGCCCTTGATTTGGGTGGAAACTGTCATGGTTTTGAAAAAAAAAAACCATTCCATTCCTGTATTATCATTTTTTATTTAAAGAAGGCTAAAACAGTGTTATGTTTAACCGCTGGGAATAAGTTTTAAGTTATGGCTTCAAGCAAAAATGTGATGTGGCAAGGTTTTTTCTTAAATAATTTGCTTGTTTAAACCTCAGCTGTTACCCAGTGGGTGAGCCACAGATAAAATTACTCAAAAGTCCCCTATGAGATGTAAAATCTACAGTATGTAAGCAAATAGTTCTGTGTAACTAAGGCGACACATTATGAATGTGTGATTAGGCAGAGTGGGTGCGGTTGCTATCACATTTAAGCAGTGCTCCTCTGCATTAAGTGGTTGAAGATGGCTGCAAGCAATGCAGGTGTGTGTGCGTAAGCCTCTGTGCAGTGAGAGGTAGAGAGAGAGCGAGGGAGACTGGGATCAGTGTGCTGCGCTGTTCATCACTGCAGCAGTACACCAGCTCCGAATCTCTGTCCATGCAGAGGTGCTGACTGCCTGCCCCATGCCTCTCTGCCCCTCATTCTTTGCTTTCCTCAAGAGGGTGTGCTGATGATGCTCTGTTTCATTACTTCAGAAGGAGGGAGACAAGTTAGAAGTTTTGCAAAAACCCGCAGAGAACCAGCCATCCTGATTACCTTCACTCTGAAAGAGTGCCAGCTTATTGGTTTGCATTTCTTTCTTTTCTGTCTTGTAAGTTAACCGTTTTCATTGACTGTGCAGGCCTTTCCTGCCCTGTGCTAGAGCCCATTTCCTCACTGTAATGTTTGAGATCCTATTTACCTGACTGTTGTTTAGGTAAATACTCCAGTGTACACTGTTCAACCACATAAAAGTCAGAGTAAAACCGGCTGCCTCCTTTTGTCGCAGTTCAAAGATATGCACTGCATGATTATTCAGGGTTAAACAAGGTCAGAAGTGGTGCCTCCAGCACTGCTGCTTTAGTGCTTATTGAAAGTACATTGTGTACCTAACTACAGACAAGATGCGAGAACAGTTCAGGAATATGGCTTTTCAGTGTCTTATTTCATATTCAATAGTATTTGCACCAGTTGAAGAGCTCTGTTTTCTGCCCTTTTTTCTCATTGATATCTTTCAATGATGCACTGTTCACACACTAAATTAGGAATCCGTCTCATTTCAATATTAGATATTTCTCATGTACCATGTGCCTTGATGTATACCCATGGGCTAAAGCAATGAGAGCTGGAAGGGAGATAGGGTCACGGGCAGAGATAATGAATGCGTTTAAACTTGAAACTAAAGCAGCCATACTATGAAACCCACTTCACTTAATTGGAAAAGGACTGTTAATGCACCTTTTTCTAATTACAACTGTATTGCAGCTAAGTGAAATTTAACTCTTATGTTTTGTTTTGTTAATTTTTTTTCTCGTTTTTTCTGCTGGCTTTTCTCTAATCTTTGCATTTAGTAAGGAGTAGGAATGTGCATGTTGCTTCCTTTTAGCAATAAAACAATGCCTTTCTTCAATGATGCTGTAGGTACTAACAGTCAGCCTCCCTTTTTATACCCACTGTGACACTGACTCCTTTGCAGCCCTCCTCTTGTACATTTGCCTTTGCAGCCACATCTCTGTGTGGCACACATCCTCTAAATGACCTTCAATGGCACAGAACTGGCTCTTTTCACCACACCAGGCCACTTGTGTTCAACTGTTTAAACAATAGGTATTTTGCCCTGTTCTACCTTGTCTGTTTCTTTCCCATGAGGAGACCTGAGTGAATGCAGCTAAATCTTGTGTAATTACCATTTTGCCTTCCAATGATAGGCGCTTTGCACATCATCAAGGGAAAAGTGGCTTCCTTTTTTAACCGAAGAGATGGTAGGGGAATGGGTACTCTAAGATAACAGCGCTTGTTCTCCTCAAAGCCTGATGTAAATAACACTCTGCTTGGTAAAGCAACTCCTCCCTAAGTTGATTTAGTATTCTTGTCGCCATGTGTGAAAATGGGATACGCTCTGCTGTAAAAAGAAAAACCGTGTGTTGGAATATGCTGTGTATCAACAGTAAAACACTGTTATGTGTGCAGTACATGAGACATTCGGTCACAGACTGATGAATCCGGCATTTACATCACAAAGTGATACCTTTTGTCAAAACAACAAAATTTTCTTGACTTTTTGTAGGCTCTGTCTCATGCACCAGAGTCCAGTTAAGCACTCACTTTTCTCCCTCCCTTTCTTTCTGCTCTCTGCGCAGTGCCATGCGTGTGCTACTATCCAAACTGCCACGGCCTTGGATCGTAGACGAGAAGAAGGACGACGGTTACACTGCACTGCACCTGGCTGCCCTCAACAACCACGTGGAGGTGGCTGAACTGTTGGTGCACCAGGTAGCAACACTTCAGCACTCACATATAAATAAATCATTTTAATGCATGCCTAATCACTTAACCTTACAAAAAATGCTGTTCATTCATACTCTACAATAACGCTATGCTTACATATGTGGCGTCATCACATTAACGGACTACCAGAAGCAGCTCTAGTGCTCACTGTGTGTCTACGCAGGAGGCACTCAATTGCTTCTTTTCGACCAAAGAGAACCAGGTGCTAGTTTGGTTCTAGTTAAGTGCCGCTGCTTTTTTGGTTCAAATCTTGTGCCTCCTCAGAACCGTTTGTTTTTCCATTGGCAAGGAGCCAAGATGGAGCCGCATTATTGTGTCACTGTAAAACGTCAGCACGCCACTGCACGCGTTGCCATTCCGCAACGTTGGCACACCGTAAACATGCAAGTGCCGTTCCTGACTTTGCAAGCCTACAGTGTGATACAGAAACAAATAATCTAACTGTTATTAGCTACCTGTCTTCAGCCTAGTCACAAGCAGCGACGACTCCATTTGAGAAGACAGGTAGCTGTCAGAGATGTTTCGATTCTTAACAGTGGTGTGTTAGCGTTAGCTTAGCTACTTAGCCTCGACTACGTTTGCATCCATTACATAGCAGTTAAACAAACGCAATAAGTTGATGATAGTATCTATATTTATCTTTATAGATGGTTTTAAGGCAAATTGTGAGGCAGAGGTCAGCTGTTGTCTGGGCACATCTGCAATCATGCTACTGGTGGGACACAATTGTACCAGATTTCAGCTGAAGGTTGCTGTTCTGTCCAAACTGTCATGAGACATTGACATTTTTATTGTGATATACCCACCACTGTTGTTAGCTTTTGTTTCAGTAAACTGAGATGAGGAAATCACTATTGCATGCTTCCACTTAAATTCCCTACTTTCATGATATATCATAAACTTTTTACATTTTCCCTAAATTTCCCCTGAAAGTTGAATAACTTTTTGTTAGTAGTGTATGTAGACACATCATGTAAGCACACTTCAATAATATATCTGCTGCAGTAGTGCAGTTTATCGTTCTAGCTTGGTGTGACAGTAAAAAAAAAAAAAAAAAAAAAAACAACATCATGTTTCAGACTGAAATCTGCTGGAAAAGCACAACTGATTATCTGTCAAAATGTGTGTAACAGAAGTGTGCACTGAACACTGAATAAAGTGTCTGTAGATTATAGACAACACATGCATCTTTCATCACAAATATATTTTTATTCACCCAAAGTGCAAGAGTAAAAATACAAGTGAACTTAAATAGCTAAGAAGGAAAAGAATTTACAAAAAAATATTTTTTTTTTCTAGAAAAGGCAGAAGTAGTGGACAATGCAGTTTATTTCTGGGACAGTCGCTCCAGCACCGACACCATGCGTCCCATCAGTCCAACCAAGGTGTTTGAATTTTCATCCATCCTCTTTATGTTCTGGAGCATAGCAGAGGTCAGGTCTTGGTCTCTTCTGATCTGTTCCAAGAACCGTTCCTCTGACTACTCCAGGTACTGCAGCAGATCCACAGTAGCATCCTGCTTAGTTTTTCCTGCGTAAAAGCACCCAAAAAGGTATTAGCTGTTAGTAATTATTTTCTATATTCATAAACACAGTTAACTTAAAGTAAATGTGTATTTTGTGATTTTAGGATTAGCCAAAAGATAACGTATTGATCATGTTGATGTCTGCACAGTCTAATCAGATCTTACTTGATTTGGTCTATTGAGAGGAGGAGCTGCAGGATGGGATTGGTGAGCTGCAGAGTAGCGGTCCTGTTAACTGGACCTCATCATCCAAGGCCGACAACTAAATAAAATGAACAAGAAATACTGTTGATAGCATCTGCAATTTAAAACCATTTTCTGCATTAATTAATTGATTATTAATTTGTCCATACAATGTTATAAAATGTTACAAAAAATACCTGTAATAATTTCCAACAGTGCTAAATACCTTGTTTTATTTGAGCAACAACTAAAAACCACCAAAGAAATCTGTGTATACGAAATGAATGCATTGAATTTTCACATCTGCACCGCTGGAAAATCACGGCACAGTCAGCATTTTCCCTTGAATTTATAAAAATAACTGCACATTACCAGTACTCTTTGCTTCATTGTGTTAATTTGATCATTTGAATTAGTTTTAGACTTGCACTAATGATAATGTTAACAAGCAGTTTATTGGTCCTTCAAGGGAAATTTCAATGATTACATATAGTTTGGTAATATGATTAAATGGGCCGTTGTGTAACAACGTGGGAGGTTTTGAATACAGGTCTTGTAATGAAATATTGCTCCTGCTTTTCTCAGGTTTCATAAGACGTTGTTTGATAGCTTCTTAGCTCAGCAGTGGCTAACTGGCTAGCAAACAATGGTCAACCTGATCACTGATACTGTGTCTGTATCACATTAGCTGGCGTAATGTTCATAATATTAATGTGGGACCATTGTAGCTGGCGTATTCATAATAGGCTAACAGCAGGGTGTTTGAGAAATAAAATTTGCCAGGATCAGGATAGGTGGTCTGTAGGGCGGACTGCATCAACTCCAGCACGGCTGTGGTGTTCAGGGCCCCGGTTGGAAATCACGGAATGCAGCCGGTCAAAATGGGGTCTCTTTTTGGCCAACAACTGCTGCGTCCCAACTCCCTTTTCTGGTCCCTGTAGTCATTTTTGAGCTTTTTAAGTTTGTTGAGGAGTTAGTCGAGGCTCCGCTCTTACCGGCTGCAGCCATCTCCTGCTGGATCGTTTCGAACACCTGCGTGGTCCGAGAGGCTCCCTCCAACTTCGACTGAATTTAATATGAAGACCACAGTTCCAGGAAGCATCGTGTCTCCTCCTCAGACCACTGCTGCTTGGATTTGGCCTCTATATTTACCAGTTTTTAAAACATTGAACACTACTACTACTCACTCGGCTATTTAAAGATGGCAGTTCTGTGTTTTCACCGTTGATCGTCGGTCACCGTAACCCCGCCCCCAGCCCGTGACACACTCGGTTCTCAGCTCTGGCCCAGCAAATTGTTGGTGCCTGAAAAGCACCAGTTTTTGGAGCCTGGAGCCGGTGCTCAGCTGATGGAAACACAAAGAACCGGTGCTAAGTCAGGCACTGGCTCCAAACTCGAACTGGAACCAGCTCTATCAAAAAGGGGGTAAAGACAGTTTGAGGTGTTGGTCACCCATATTTTGGAAGCACTCATAACCAAATATACCATTACTTAGTTACATGCATAAAATGCTTTAAATTGACTTGAACCTTAAACATATGCTCTAAATCATGTGTATGCATATAGCATAAGTAAAACAGAAGCTGTTATGCTGCCTGTACAGAAGGCGAAATTGATTTAAATAGGAGCATTCCATCAGACACGTGAGATGGCCGACTGAAAAACACGTCTGAAACGTCTTCTGTGGAGACGCATCTTTTAAGACCTCACCGTTTACAGTTATCCCAATGCATTGCTGCATCAGTTCAGCCTGCACTCTGAGCTTTCCCTGACTATAGACCATTAAAAGCAGCTTCCACTGCACTCCCTGCAGCCAGCAAGCTGTAGACCAGTTGAAGCTCCTATAACTGCCATTTTTTTTTATTGAATCCATACGGTTCACAGGGCCTCCAGGGGTATTCTTTAGTGCTGCTGGGCCCTCATATCATCCTCCTCCTGCAATCATAGGTTTGTGCTTTTTTTCCCTTCTGAGATTGCAGGTTTAGCTCCCTGAAGTCTAACACGTACACGAGTTCACAGAAAAACTCACCTGATCAAGCAGGAACTGGGTTAATTAGACTGTGGTGCAAGGCAGTAATGTTGCTGCAACATTCCAACGCATGAATGTTCGCTGTGCAAGCTACCTTTCAGCGGGGACAGCTTTTTCCCAACTTCCTGCAATGGGCTTGTTCGCAGTGATGGCTCAGCTTTCTATTCAGAAACTGCACCACACTACTAGGTGCACTGCAGATTCCCTGCCAGCCAGCCAGCCAGTCAGCCAGTTAGTCAGTCTTATTACTTTGGGATTTCACACACTGTCTGATCACAATGCTTATCTTTCCTCCACATCTCCTCAGCTGAGGTGTTTGCAATTGGAAATGACAATCACATGCGGCGTTATTGTGGGATGCCTTTTTTCCCAGCCCCCCCGTGGGTTGACAGGGCTGAATGAAAAGAAGGTTCTGTCATGACACATAAAGCCAGAAAGATTGTTATGGCTGTGCTAAACATTTTTCTTGTGGTGTTTTGATGATTTCTTTCTGTTTGTATTTTTAATTAATCAGTTTACTGTCATCTCTATGTGCGCATATGTGTGACACATTAAGGTTTGGTTAATTTATGCACGAATGCCCATATGTTTATTGTGCGTATTTGCTTCTCTCGTTCTCATCTCCTAGGGCAACGCCAGCTTAGACATTCAGAATGTCAACCAGCAGACGGCATTACACCTGGCAGTGGAGCGCCAACACACCCAGATAGTTCGGGTTAGTGGGCTCTCTCTCTTTTTTATCGTTTTTTTCTCATTTGTTCTATTTTCCTGTCTCACTTACACTGTGTAGTCTTTAGTTGTCTCTTAGTCCCTTTTTCTGGACCATACACATGAGGGAGAAGAACAACACTAATGCAGCCCCACATTTAATTTTTACATGGTTGGATGTCCTGCAGTTGAATGAGATCCTGCTTTAGAGGGGAGGAAGAATGCTCTCTGAGACAATATCTTGGTTTGAGTCTTGTAGTACTGGTGGATTGAGATTGCCACGTTGCCATCTTGTGGACTTAAGAAAAAATGCACTCCATAATTGGGGAAGTACAATACTGTAGCAGTTTATTGTGAGCAGAAATCTTGTAAATCAGCATAGAAGCATTTGCATAGTAGCTTATATTTTCTTATGCAATTTCTCCTTGACTGCTGGTTTGTGCAACTCTTCATTTTTTGCTATTAACAGCTGCTGGTTCGGGCAGAAGCCAAGCTCGATGTGCAGGACAAGGATGGAGACACACCACTTCATGAGGCACTGCGTCACCACACATTGTCCCAATTGCGACAACTACAAGACATGCAGGATGTCAGCAAAGTGGAGCCCTGGGAGCCCTCAAAGAACACAGTATGTACACATCTGTCATTACCCTCACTATTCCTGCGTGTCAAGGTTACTTAAAGCGTCATAAAGCATCACATCTTTAAGGTGTCCACCATTTAAGATGTGTATATCGTGAAACAGATTAGTGTGTGGTAGCTGTTAATGACAAAGCCTGACTTATCTACGGCTGCATCTGTGTATGCTGATGTTCAATGATAATGATATTTTAAGATTTTTTTTTAATATTAAGATCAATCATTTTGAGCAGTGCTCTTGAGTTACACTTACCAGCAGGCTAAGTCTGGTCACTGGATGTCAGTTGTTGAAATGAGGAATAGGCTGTTGCAATTCAAGTTGACATTCCCAGATATATTTGGCTAAACAATGCATGCATACTAGTACAGCATATTAAGGACTTTACACTACCAGCTACTGAAGGCGGTTTAAAATGTGCCGCCTATTCCTTCATATTTTGTTCCCTGCTTTTTCCTGCTGAAGGAATCATTGTAGTATCATGTCACTACTTTTTGCTTTCATGAACCTGGGAGATTGTTTAGAGTTGTCTTGTCGCAGTTTTCTTTAGGACCTGTACACACACCTATAATAACGTCAGCATGTGACCCGCTGTCTAATGTGTGAAAAATAATGACGGATCACATCGAGGCAGGAAGCTCAGTGCCCCACAGTCTCCCGTCACCTGCATCATGGGACAACTGAGTCTGCAGCAACCCATCATGCAGACAGCAGCCAGATAGATGCCTGGAGCAGTCAACTGGCCTGCTGCCTCTTGACCAGCTTGAATGAGTTGAAGCCTCCGTAGAGGCCAAAAGAGGAATGTCAGACCTGAACCCTCTCCATGTTAACACCACATCACTAATCTCTACAGGGAAGAGTTTAAGTCCTAGCTACAGCAACAGACTTTCCGTACCTGTCACTTTCTGTCTCCTTTCCACTACTTTTTCTTCTCTTTCTCCACCTCTTCTCTTCTATCCCCCTTTCTGCCCTCTCTGGTTCCCCAGCGGAGGAGCGGAACAGACAGACAGCAGGCCTAATTGAGATATGTGCAGTTGGGTCACTCTCCCATAGCTCTCCCCTCCCTTCACAATGAGAATTGAATTAGCCGGCCCGATGGCTCCATCAGCAGAGATGTAAAAGCTACTGGTTGAAGACAATCAGACATGGAAGGTCTAAATTGCTAGAGAGAAAGACTTTGAATTGGGGTAGTCTGAGTGAGGTGATGAGCTATGGGAGGAAGAGAGACGGGACAGTTAATGGGATTTGGGTGGGGGTGAGGGGGTTATGCTGCCTGACAGTCATCTTAAGACATGTCTTTGATTGGCCAAATTATAGTGACCTGATCTGTGCTGTGGCATGGTTCATCTGAATAAAATTAAAATCATGATTCCTTAGTCCTCTCACTTTTCACTGCATTACTGGTTCAAGTGCCAGTTTGCAAGGTAGAGATAGGACACTGTTCCCACTGGATTCAACTTGAAGATAATCTATTGTGTCAAAAGTCAAAAGCCTGATGTGCCTCTGACTTTATCTGTGTCTGTCTACAGTTAATCATGGGCTTGGGCACCCAGGGGGCAGAGAAGAAGAGTGCAGCATCCATCGCCTGCTTCCTGGCAGCTAACGGAGCAGACTTGACCATTCGTAACAAAAAGGGCCAGTCCCCTCTAGACCTGTGTCCCGACCCCAGCCTCTGCAAGGCTCTGGCCAAATGTCACAAAGAGAAGAGCAGGTAAACATGCCAGAAATTGTTTGGCACTTTAGCAAATACACTTATTCTCTTTCTTTCTGAGAACTGGATGAGAAGATCGATACTACTCTCATATCTGTACAGTAAATATGAAGCTGGAGCCAGGAGATGGTAGTCTGAGCTTTGCATAAAGACTGTAAACAACGGGAAACTGCAGGGGCTGACTGTCCAGGGATAACAGTCCACCTGCTTATAACTCTGAAGCTAAATAATGAGCATGTTACAGCTTGTGTGTTTAATCTGTTCAAAAACTGAGATAAAATGAGATAAAACAACAACAGTTTATAGTTTTACAGAACATTATGTACTGAACTGTCTCTTGGTAAGGAGTATTTGAGTCCCGGAGTCTCAGACGCACAATTTGCTAAAATTAAAAATTTGTGTTTTTTTTTTCCTGCTTTGATCACAGAAATTTAGATGAATAAATCTATTGTATTTATTTAGTCTGCTATTCACATTAATTTGCTGAGGTAGAGCTTAACTGTTCATCATTTTGACTTTACGATGCTTCTGAAAAGTCGGTTACTAGCAGAAGCCGATGTTGCACGTAGGGATTAAAAGGATGAACTTAAAAGAGTGTGTCTGGGGCTTTCACGTATGCTCGCATGCCCACAGCTACTATAACAGCACCTGAAAGAGATAACATCCCAGGGCGATCATCAGATGATTTTATTGATTTTCTTTCTTTGCTACAAATGTTTCATGTGGGGCTTTTCCTTTTCCGTCTCTCCAAGTTTACTTTGTTCTCTGTCAGCCGCGTTTGCTTGTAGTCTCCTCTGCTCTCACACGCTGTGGTTCTGTTCTCAATGTTGCAGTGGCCAGGTGGGCACCCGCAGCCCGTCTCTGAACAGCAACATCGAGTCACTGGAGGAGTGTATGGTGTGTTCCGACATGAAAAGAGACACTCTGTTTGGGCCCTGTGGACACATTGCCACCTGCTCCCTCTGCTCGCCACGTGTCAAGAAGTGTCTCATCTGCAAAGAACAGGTCCAGTCACGAACCAAGGTATCAGAAACACCGTTATAATCTGTCTTACCAATAAAGAGATACACTGCGAAAACGGGGTAGATTCTTTTATTTGCTTTTTCTGTTTAATTTGTCCCTCCACAGATTGAGGAGTGCGTAGTCTGCTCTGACAAAAAGGCAGCAGTGTTGTTCCAGCCCTGTGGTCACATGTGCGCTTGTGAGAGTAAGTTACACATTTCACCATTAAAACCTTGACTTTTGCCCTTGCTGCTTTCAATTTGCCGTATAAACAATAGAATGTACATGGATTTTGCATTCGGATCTGAACATTATGTGTTTGCTCTCTTCAGACTGTGCCAGCCTCATGAAGAAGTGCGTACAGTGCCGGGCTGTGGTGGAACGCCGCACCCCCTTCGTTCTGTGCTGTGGAGGGAAAGGTATGGAGGATGATGCCGCTGATGATGATGATGATGATGATGATGATGACCTTAGTGAGTGAATCTTCCACACGTTCCCTTTTAATCCACCCCTTTACTTAGTTTTCCTTTCCTTATTTCTTCACTCTTTTTAAAATATCTGCTCTTGTCCTTTATCTTTTGCTTTGTTGCTGCCTTGCTTACGCATTTTATTCCTTTGTTTGCATCACTGTTATGTTGTTCTGTTGTTTTTGTTCATTGTAGTAGAAATATTAGAAACATATTTAAACTACATTTACATGTAAGTCATTTGAATCAGTCAGTCTTACTTTCCAGAATAATTTCCACTATATCTGGCATGTTTAATCTTCACAACCATTCTGATTATGTAGTGTCCTTCTACTTTGATACTGGCTCGAGGTACCAGCCTCACTAATGCTTGGGTGCCTCGTCTGATATCCCCACATGCATCTTCCAAAGAGAAAAAATGTGTTTTGGAGCATAATCTTTTTACGTTGGATCTTGGAAGCCATTTCTAGATTGAGTTTTGCTGAATAATACAATAATGTCAGAGTATACAGATAACCTGATTACCCTATTCAGGTTTCTGTGGCCTCCAAAATTTTGATTAATCACATTCACATAAAATGAATGAAGTTATTCGTAAGCATATGCTAAAGGACCAGTAACCCTTATGATACATGCATATTAATACCCACATGAATGTGTAAAAGCGCTGAATTGTAACCTCGCCCTCACACAGAATTTTTGAATGAGGACACAGAGCAGCTCTGGAATTCGATTAAACACCCTGCAAACATCTTTTCATCTGCAAAGGAGCCCCAGTTGTCATCACATTTATTCAAAATATTGTACCAAAGTTTCACACATGGATGTGTCACATGAATCGTGATGTAATGTAGTGTGTAAATATATATATTTTGGGATGCATTCACAATCCATCATCTTGTCTCTAAGCCTTCTCTAGCAGTGTTTTATCGCCCATATCCTTATTTTAGTGGTGCATCTCACTAGTGGTTACTTGTCCCGTGTTTTCCTCATTTTCTGTTGAGTTAAAAGGGAAACTGTTGTAAGTTCACAACTTTCATGTTTACCCCTGTTTTAACTGTTTTAATTTCTCCACGTGTCAGCAAATCTCACTTGCAGTCATGCAGACGTGCAAATGTGAATGCTGACCCGAACACACATACACTCATGCAAGGGGCAGCATTGAATGTTTATCTCTTTTCCCTTTTATCCCAGTAACACTGCCTGTTGCTGTCTGTTTTAAAAGCAAATCTTGTGCACAAAATTCACCTGTCACTTTGATTATTTCGACTCCCTGCTTTTTTAGTTGGATTTAAAAATGTACTTCTAACCCAGTGAGCACAGGCGTTAGTCTCATGCTTAAGCATTGGCTGATGGCAAAAAAAATCACTTGCCGCTTTTAGCTGTCAGTTTTGCATAGAAGTAACTCTGTTTCCCATTCTTTCCCTGATCACTGTTTCCAACTTTCTAGTTACCTATTCAAATTCTTTCTCTGAACTTCCTTTAGACACTGTAGTGAGTAGTTTTGGTCATCAGGCCAGCCGTTGAGCTGGTAAAGGCAGCTCCTGCTATAACAATGTGACTGGTTATTCCCAGCAGGGAGCTCTAACACTATGGCAGGGGGATCGCAGGATCTTCTCCAGCCCAACAATCTGGCACTAAGTTGGTGTAAGTATACTTCCATGATCCCCTCCCTTATCAGAGCCTTGTTTTGAAAGAGCCCCCCACAGTGCTGCCCTGGCCCCTCTCCCCTTCCCTTAACCCCGTCATCTTCTCTTTCAGAGCTACACACAACATAAACAGTAGATGATGTTTTATGTATGATGCATATCCCAAGAATCACACTGGTGCTCACTATTTCTGGCAGATGTTTGGATATGACAGTGCGCCAGCTTGGAGTCCCCAGCAGGGCATCAGTCCAGAAAATCTGTGTTGAGTGCTCAAATAATACATTCAGGCAGTTTCACAAAGATATTATACAGGAGCATTCCGTGGATCATACAGGGCCGAAGGCACTGCATGATGTTGTGCCCCGTGCCAGTTTATTTTCCAGATAATTACCAAGTGTGCATTTCTGAAATAACATAATTTGAAAGTGAGCTATTAGACACTGCCGGAACTACTGGAAGTATGAGCTGCCAAACAACAAAATCCAAAGTGCATGTGTTTGTGATCTCATTCACAAAACTCATCTTTACACATAACTGAGCACTCAACTTGTTTCAGAATTGCAGTACTGGTGTGACTATATTTCTGTTTTATTGCCAGTATAGTTCATAGTTTAGAGATGAATTATGAGGTGACCACCGGTGCAACCTAATTTGTTTTTTAATCTTTGGGTTGGTAACTGAACTATTTTTTTTCCTTCAACATGTGTTTGTGTTGTTGTCTTATGTCCAAGCAGCCAGTGGAAACATCCCAGCCCTGCAGAGAGACAAAGATAATACCAACGTCAATGCTGATGTACAGAAGCTACAGCAACAGCTTCAAGACATCAAGGAACAGGTAAGCCCACATTCATCCACTACCAAGGAATAACGCTAATACCACTGTTTTCAATTCTTTGTGTTCAGTTGTTTCCCTGTTATATAGTTATTGTGTAGGGCTTTGCTTGGGGAGTGATTCTTGGTGTTTTTATGCCTCTGCACCAGCAAAAGCATTATGTTTTCAGGTTGTCCATCGGCCTGTTCCGTTTTTGTGAATGCAACATCTACTGAAAGCTTTGACGGAATTTCTTCAAACTCGGCGCAAGCGTTCACTCTGACTCAAATACTGATTTGTTTATGATGGCCAGATGTCACTGTTACCTCACAAAATACTTTTTTTTGCTGTAATTTAAGAATTCATACGGTGACTATTACAAAAATTAAAGCAAACATGTAATAGGATGAAATGATGAAATGCTAGCAGTTTGTGTCTGAAAGGAGAGATGAATGAAAAGTGCAGCTTGACTGGTTGATGGAGGCAGAAAACCACAAAGAAGTGCTTCTGGTTTGAAAGTTGAAATGACTTTAATCCCAACATGAACTCCGATCGCTCCTCTTTATCTGTCTGCAGACCATGTGTCCGGTGTGTCTGGACCGGCTGAAGAACATGATCTTCATGTGTGGCCATGGCACCTGCCAGCTGTGTGGGGACAGAATGAGCGAATGCCCTATCTGCCGTAAGGCCATTGAGCGTCGCATCCTCCTGTACTAGACCTTCTTAATAGACTCTGTCTTCTTTTAAAGCCCACACTGACCACGCCCGCAATGCCACATCCACACCAGCTGCTGCCATCCTCACAGCACCCGAGTCAGCCAGCCATGTCTTATTCTATACTACAGAATCTCTCTTAATAGTTTTGTTATGTTCAGGTGGAGTTTCTGTTACAAAACAAGGGAAAAAAATATAAACTGACTTCAATCAGTTTTGCTGTTTTGTTATTGTATGTCCTCAGTGCAGCCACAGAGATGCCTGCTCCTCGGACGTCAACCTCTTTTTTTTCCCTGCCTTTGTTTTCTCACCATCCTATGCTGTTTTTGTTTTTATTTGACATTTTTAAACTTCTTTTCTCTCTTTGAGTCTGAGGTTCAGATTCACATTCTTGGATATGAACTTATGAGGTGAATCTCATCTCTGGATTTCACCATGGAACAACTCTGTCAGCAAACTAAGATGTGTGAGGGAGGCGAGGTCAGTCTGTTACCTTTTGATGTGAAGTTCTCATGCATCTTTTGCAGTCAGTGCCAGCTGCAGTCAAATTTTATTGTATTTGTAAATCTTTATGCAAGTGTATTGGTATCGGAAGCACCAGATGTGGATTTTAAGTACTTAATTCTTTCATGTCAGTATGGAAAGTTTGAGACACATTACTGTTTGCACCATTTAACGGCTCAGTGAGTGTTTCATCTTCTCGTCTGTGTTCAGTTGGGCTGTTTGACACTGTATGCCAACTGTCCGTGCAGTCCAAGACCAAATGTTGGCAGTTTTGCACTAGAAAAAGATGAGTCAGGGTCAAAGCGTTGTCTGCACTGGCTTTGGAGGTCTGCTTCAGCTCAGTGACAAAACCCAGATATAGTAGCCTGACTGCCAGGTAGCACACTACACTCGTACTTTGTTTACCAAGCCGTAACGACAGCGGTGTCGTGACACCCTTTTGGCTGCAGATTTAAGAGCTGTCGCGTTGGGATTCAAGACAAACTCATTCAGCTTCTGTCCAGTGAACAGCACCTCTTCTATTTGTTTCACACACAAACCCATATGATGCAAACATTATATAGTATCTTGTCACAACTCGATGTTGAACTGTTGAGACTCGGTGGTATTTTCAGACAAAAATTGTACGATTTATTGAGCATTGCT
The DNA here is from genome assembly GCF_022539595.1 of Amphiprion ocellaris. Lineage (NCBI taxonomy): Eukaryota > Metazoa > Chordata > Actinopteri > Pomacentridae > Amphiprion > Amphiprion ocellaris. Next base: position 21,033,365 of record NC_072775.1, read on the forward strand.
AATTTACCATTGATGACTCTGTGCCATTTGCTTCCAAAAATGTACTTGTTAAATAACTTGTTTGGGGATAAGGTGCTGTTTATCTTGTATTACTTTTTTTTTTATTTAAGTGTATTTACTTTTCTCAAAATCAACATTTATTGAGCTAGAGAGTACAATCTATTAGAACACTTAAGATGAAAATGTAGAATAAATTATTTTGTATTGCTGCCCAAACAATAGGATTTATAGGTATCACTGCCTTCCTACTATGTAGCCTCAAAGTCTCTCAAACATTCTGCTCTGATATTCATGTTGAAATATGTTTGTGATGTTTTCATTTGCTTTTCGTTGGCAATAGCTTTCTAGCAATCATCAGTAGAAGCATTTTTCTCTGAAATAAGTCTCTGTAAGCCTAACTTCTTCATTTGTGAACGGAAAAAATACATTTTGTTGTTAAAGTTGTCAAGTATCTTTTAACCAGTGTTTGATTTGGGAGGAAAGCTAATGATTTTTTCAAGACAGAACTTGCCTTGCCTTTTTTAAAGGCAGTTGCCTATTTGGAGACTCAGTAAAGTGACTCGCTTGCTTTGCTATGTGGGAATTTCAAACCGCATGCAAGCATTGGGGTTTTTTTGTTTTTGTTTTTTTAGAAATGAAAGCAACTTTTGAGTACAGTTTTGATTCCTTTCACTCATCACGATAACACTTTAAGCTAGAAGCACTAATACGCTTTATGGTAGTGTTGTCTTGTTATGGTTGTTATGAAAAAGCCTATTTTGTACTTTATTTTCAATACCTGTAACTGTCCTGTTAGAAACGTATCAGTAGTATTTTCTTTGGCATGAATGTTTGACATATGCAGTACGACATGTATCATTACAAAACGTTCAGTCTGTATTGCTGATAAGTGCTTTTAAAACAACCATATAGCTGAAATAAAGTTCTAAACGAACCACGAGACGTTAAATACGCTGGCTGTTCTGTTTTTTTTCCACCTTCATCTGTTAAATTGTTCATTAGTTTGTGTTTTCTTTTTCCAAGTTGAAGTGATGTTGTTGGCTTCTTTAGGCAGAAAATTAGCATTTTGTTGCTTTTCTCCTGCTGTGCAGTGTCTGCCTCACAGAGGAGACAGGAGGGCAGGGATGGGAGGTGTGAGGTAATTGAAAATGCTAACACCTAATAATGACTCAGCACCAGCGTGTGATAGGTCAGCTATGCTAATCAGAGAGAGAGAGAGAATGAAAAGAGCAAACAGTTTAAAAAAAAAAAAACACTTAGGAGAGATGAGAGAGCCCCAAATAGAGTGATGCATTTTCTCCGGTGAGCAGTGTGACAGCAGGACATCTCACAAGGCATCTCCAAAGCACTAAGAAATTATGACCAAAGGCCATTTATGTTCTACCTCATTGACTAGTCCATTCATAACCTGGACATCTTTGGGCTTGTCTCAGATGCAGCAGCAGCATGCAGCTGCTTATAGCGAGGCATTCATCATGCTGTCATCCTCTCACTCTTGTCAGTGCACACTGTACAGAAGACTTTTATGCCATCTCTGATCTCTGTGACTTGGCATGACGCCTGAGCAGTTGGTGTCTCATCAGATGTCTAGGGTGCTTTGTCATTTTACACTCAAGCACATGCCTTTTAAAGAAAGGGCTTTCGCAAGGTTTGCCAGCCACAGTGTTGTATAATATGTGACCAAATATGTGTGAACAGCATTGTCAAATCTATTCTAAATAAATCCATGTTTTATACCATAGTTCATGGTTCATATTTGAGGGTGGATGCAGTTTTTTGAGTTTGCACTAAAAGTAGCTTATGTTAAAGTGACTCGTAGATGCAAACAAAAATATTTTATTTTTCTAACCTAGGGACACAGTTTAAAATCTGATTTCTATTGTTTTAGTTAGAGATGGGTTACATTTAGTCATTAGTACACCTATGATATCGGAGCTGTTCCACTGGTCACAAACTCTCAGCCACTGAGTTAATCCATACCCAGGTCTGGCGTGGATTTAAAGGACAATGATCTGAGTGTGTGATCAGTACATACACACTCCTTTAACCAGTAACTGAGAAAATCCTAATGAAGTAAAAATGCATCCTTATTGAAGAAGGTGAGAACATGCTTTTAGATGCTCGCGTGTCAGCCAGGGTCGTAGCCAGACTACTAAATGTTCACAACTCTACCATTTACTGTGTAGGAAATTGTTCCAAACAGCTCCACATGGACATATCCAACAACATGATCATGTCCCCCAAAATGTCACCAAATCCAAGAAGCGTTTCAAGAACAATGTTACAATATTTTACAGTTCTCATCAACAACCTCATCACCTCTGTGCATTGCTGATGTGTGACTTGTTAGTGACTTGTGATTTCTTGTCTGTGATGTCATTCTCCATCTGCCCATAAGCATTTCCAATGAAGTTGTCTGTTTTAACACGTTGAGATGCTGTGTATTGGAACAACAAATATTTAATCCATCATGTTGCAAAGAGTGGATAGAATTTAACCCTTTCGAACCCAGTGTAGCGCCGGCGCTACGTTTTGCATATTGATTTTTGATTGGCTGTAGATTTTAAACCAGATAAGATAGATCGATAATTCTTTTTGCATATAAAATCTGGGGAGTTACACTAACATTTCACACATTCACCAGGTCTCAGGGTGGTTTTTCGTTGCAGTGATGGATTTGTAAATATACACAATAAGCGCACACAACAAAACTCTTTATAAACCAAACCACCGCTATTTGGAGGACTTCTTACGTTGAAATAAGCGTGATCACGTTGTGGCCATGACCTGTCACATGATTCTTATATGTCCATACCCGAGAGGCTCCCGTCCCCATCAACAGGAAGTGACGTTGTTGCCGGGAGTTGTAGTTTTTCAGCCGACAACTACAACTGTAGTTTTCGGCTGCAGCCTGCACAGATACGAGCTCGCACTCGTTTCAGTCCCACTTTTTTTTTTTTTTTTTTTTTTTAAAAAACAAAAACATTCAGACACACAGCCCACACACACACACCAGACATCCACCACGGTCCATGTACGTATCTGGTAATTGGATTTTCTGTTCTGAAACGGGTATTGAAAAACAAAAAACGAGTGGTTATTTGATTTTCGTTTTAAAATACAAAAATTAAAATTGAAATACAAGGCGTTTTTCTTTTTCATGATCAAAAAGGGATATACGATTTTTTTTAAATGCTTTGATTTTCGTTTTATATTCAGAATAACAAGAAAGTAAAATCAGTAAAGACAGAAACGAAAAAAGGTCCGTTTTTTCATTTTCTGAGACCGGAAGTGGTCATCAGCAAGTGTGGAGCCAAACAGTGGTGCATAGACTGTATATACATTTTTTTCGTGAGTTTTCATGGTCAAAATGAGAGATCAGGGGGCCAATCTTAAAATAAGTCAATGTTGATTTTTTGATAGAGCGTTAAAGTTTTGCGAAGCCAGGGGGCGGGACTACTTGATTGACAGTCCAGTCTGGAATGATTGACAGGTCCTATGGAGGAGGCAGCAGAGACTCTGTTCTCCTCGTTTGGATTAATTCTGATATAGTAACTGTTGGTTTATTTATCAGTGGAGCAGCAGAACATTTTCCACAGACAGTTTTCCTGCCCGTTGGCTTGTTTTAACCAGTTTTCTACCTTCGGCTGATTCTACCAGCAGACACTGAAAGGACTCTAATAGTTCGGTAAGTAAATGTTTATTTTCGTATCGGTGCCGCTTTTAATGCACTTTATATGCAGCTTTAGTGTCAGATGTAATGTGTGCCATGCGCTCCAGATGTTGGTGGAGTTTGTTTCAGTGTGTGTTGACCAGAGAAGAAAGTTAGCATAGTAAATATTAGCTTTAATGTTAGCGATGCTAACCGAGCTAGCTGCTCAGTCGTAGTCTGATTAAAGCTAACGTAGCATCAAGCTAATGTGTTGACTTTCATGTAAACAGCTGAAGTGTGTTGTGTTCCTGTAATGTGGTTCATTAAGTTCATAAAACTGTGGCTGGTTGACATTAATGCAACGTTCAGGAAACTTAAATGTGATTAAAACAGTAACGTTAATGTTCTAGTTGTCAGTAATCAGCTTTAATTTGACACTAAAACAGACTCAGTTTGAAATGACATCTGTTTCATTAATATGTTGAAAATTGTCTCATTTGTTGTGATGTTGCTTCTGATTCATTAAAAGCAGATGATTCATGTTGAAGATAAGTTTAGTTCTAGTATCAGAAGTACAAGAAGGAAAATGGAAGTTTAGTTCTGCTACATCAAAGATTTCATGATTAAAATAACTAAATGAGTCTTTATGCCTCAAACTTTATTTTTACAATAAAGAAATAATGAAATAATCACAGATAATAAAAATGTAAATAGCAGAGAAAACCTGAGAGAATAATTTCCTGAAAAGTCTGTGAAGGAAAAGCAGCTTTTTATCCTGAAAGATCAGAATCAGCTCCAAAATCTGCATCTGACAGCATCAAGTCAACCAGAAAGAAAAGAAATAAGAAAATGACTTCTATCTGATCACATCTGTTCCGCTGCTCACAGTCTGCTGCTGCTCACATTCTTCACATTTATAGTCCACTTTTAAAAGTTCAGCAGACAGGTGCTCTGCTTTGGAGTGTGACGATGTCGTCGGTGATGTGGAGAGTGAAGTTTCCGTTTCACCCACAGCGTGCTTTAGGGCAGCCGGGTTGGACTTGATGTTTGAAATACTGACTGACAGCTCAGATTCAACTGTCTGTAGTTCTGTTTTGATGGGTGTTAAACTTTCACTCAAAGCCGCCAAGAGCTGGCTCTTTAAAATAACTGCCATCTCGTTACAGAGTGAAAGTAGCAATTCCTCCTTAAGGTCAGAGATTGCAGCATCTGAGGGCCTCTTCAAAAGAAGACATAGTTGATGAAGGCGTTCTGGAGCAGGACCAGAAAGACCACGACCAAGCAGCCTTGAGATCTTAGGCAGCGTCTCCCTCAGGTGGGTGTCAACGGTGTTCACGGTCATGTCTGTGGTAATCCCGTCAAAAAACAAAACAGAAAAAAAATCTAGATTATAAATCAACATGTAACCAAAGCACTCTGTGTATAACGCCGTAGTATAGGATGTAGTTCAGAAAATGTCAAAGTATGGTGTACTTTTCAAGAATAACGTAGTATGGCCTGTAGTTCATAGTATAGCATGTCGGCAAAAAAAACCCAACTGATTATTATGTGGTTCAAAAAGTGCAAAATGATAGGATGTTGCCTAAAATTGTCATGTATGATATGTGGTTCAAAAAATGTCATAGTGCAGTATATTGTCAAAATAGTATGTAATTCAAGAAAACAGAGTATATGTCGTCTAAAAAATACCGTAGAATATTTCATTGCACAAGTAAAAGTATAGTAATTTTTTAAACTGTTCAAACTCTTATATGTTGCTAAAAAACAAAATAAAACAAAAAAAAACATCATTGTAATATGTCAATTTAAAAAGCCTATAGTATAGAGTGTCGCCCAACAAACGTCATAGTATAGCATGTCGCTCTAAAAACGTCATAGTATAGCATGTCGTCCAAAGAACATCATAGTATAGCATGTCGCCCAAAAAACGTCATAGTATAGCATGTCGTTCAAAAAACGTCATCGTGTAGCATGTCGCTCTTGAAACGTCACAGTATAGCATGTCGCTCTAAGAACGTCATAGCATAGCATGCTCTAAAAACGTCATACCGTAGCATGTCGCTCTAAAAACGTCATAGTATAGCCTTTGGTCCAAAAAACGTCATAGTATAGCATGTCGTCCAAAAAAAGTCATAGTATAGCATGTCGCTCTAAAAATGTCATAGTATAGCCTTTGGTCCTAAAAACGCGTCATAGTATGGCATGTCGCCCAAAAAACGTCATAATACAGCATGTCGCTCTAAAAACGTCGTAGTATAGCATGTCGCCCAAAAAATGTCATAGCATGTCGCTCTAAAAATGACATAGTTTAGCATATCGCTCTAATAACGTCATAGTTCAGCATGTCGTCCAGAGAACATCATAGTATAGCATGTTGCTCTAAAAACGTCATAGTATAGCCTTTGGTCCACAAAACGGTTTTTTTTGTCCCGGCTGTCTGAAGTAGGTGAGGAGCAACACAAAAACAGTCCAAACGCTGGTTTCCAGAGGGTTAGACGAGTATTTATTTGAAAGAGGAAGTTTACAACAACACAACATGTGAGGGGGTTAAAAGCAAATGGGTGTTAGTAAAATAAAAATAAATAAACAGAACTAAAAGTGAACTTCATGTTGACATTGATGGGCATTCCAACCAGGAACAAAGTAAAAGATCATCAATACGAAAAAAAAACTCTTCCTGTTCACCTCTTCAAGCCCCAAAACACACCGCAGTAGCACCCTAAACTAAAACTACCAATGAGTTCCCTGTTTTCCTTTCTGAACAATTCAAAGGTTCCTCTCTATCTACCTACACATCCACCAACCACTGGAAGACATCTCCAAAGTTCTGCCGGGCCAGCTCAGCTTCCCCTCAGAAGAAGTTCCACCACCTGCCAGATGAAGGAGCCTTTTGAGAGGCAGCTGGTATCGTGATTGGACTGTACTTTGGTCTGTTCCAATCCAGCTTCAGCTCCAGAGACGGCAGGCGGGACGAGTCAACGGAGGCCGGGTGGACGAAGGCATGCAGCTGAGTACAATCCAGAAAACAACAGAGGAGGAGTGCAGGGCCAGAACAAACACAGTAGCATCGTATGTCTCTTAGAAAACATCATAGTATAGCCTTTGGTATGAAAAAACGCCATCATATACATCGTAGATTGTACGAATAACAAGTCAAAGGAAAGAGACATACATTGTAGAATTGTAGTAATTGTGGGCTGACTGATTTACTGATTATCAGTATTTTATTTTTTACTGATTTATGGTAATAAATACATTTAAAAATGGCGCTACTTTGGCTCTGAACCTTAATCTACCTGTGGTCGCTCTGTCTTCTGGAGTGATTTGATTGGTTATACGTCACGAATAAAACTCCTTTAACTTAACATCTGTAAACAAAATAAAAACGTATCAACAAAGTTTTCTGTTAAAGTTTGTGTTCTTCTAAGTTTAACTCCAAGATTTTAAATACTTTCATTTACTGCAAATGAATATCTACTCCAAATGTCTCACTAATAATCATTATCAGCCTTAAAAACCCACAAAACACCCCTCTATACTCGACCACACTTAGTACAGTCCGGTTCCCCCTTCTATAAATGTGCTTGGAATCTTCCACTTCCTGTTTGTCAAAGTGGCCTTCTACCTGGACAGGTTTTGATGGGGCTCATGCAACAAACATTTTGGGTAACTGCACTTTAATATGGATGGATGACACTGAATTAGAGTCTGTTTTAATGAGACTGAGTTAAGATGTGTAGCTCTGTCATTAAATAGGAAATTATTTCTCAGAATTCACAGAGAAAAGTCTGAAATGTTTGCTTGGTTAGCGTCCCACATGTTCTTTGGCTTTAGCTAAAGTTAACTCTCTCCAACTTCTGGATCTCTTGAGTTGCTTGTTGTTAAAATATCTTGCTAGAGGTGCTGAAGCTCAGAAAGTCTGAGATATTTGTTCAAAATAAGCTCATTCTCAAGTCTTATCTGAACTGTCCTCTTTTGTTTGAACTTTCCCTAAACTTAGGAGTTAATGACAGAGCAGCACATCCAGACTCAGTCTCATTTATGTAGAGATTAAACTTCACTGTCATTCATTGATGTTAAAGTGCAGTTTTTCAAATATTTGTTGCACATGCTCCTGACCAAACCGGTCCAGGTGGAAGACGATGTGAAGAGAAAGTTCCAGAGGATGAATATCACACATTTACATTGGAAATTAATGTCCTTTAATTTGACATTGTCATGCAAATGATGTTCAAATCTTTGAGTGTTTTGTTGATGTTGGTTTCTAAATGTTTTTTGACACTCGGCCCCAAAGATTAAAACGTTCTACGGCTCACAAGCTGCAACAATTCACACATTATCAACTATGTTTCTGACTAAACTAAGATAAAAAGTGAAAAACTGCCTGATTCCTGCATCATGAATGTAAATCTTTTTGGTTTTTATGACAGTAAACTGAATATATTTGGGTTTGACATTTTATAAACCAAAACAAGAAATGAATTACTGGAGAAAACGACAGATTAATGGACAAAGAAAATGTGTTTTCCAACATATATGGCTGAATTACTTCAACATTACAAGATACATACAATTTAAATTCTATTTTATTTATATAACGCCAGTTACAGGTCAAATTGTCTCAAGACGCTTTATTTTTATATTTTTTTGTCATACTTAAATTATGACAATGTAAGAAATTTAAAGCTCTTGACTAACCCAATTTATTATTTGGTTTTTAAGAGATTAATCGACAATTAAAATAACTTTCTCCACTAAAACTAATAAACATGAGGTCAAATAGAAGGAACAGTTTTAAATACTGCAGTCCCACGATGACAAGAATAAAGTTTGTCAACAAAAAGTAAATCTGCTGGTGGATTCCATTAAAGTCCTAATAAATGATAATAAAGTGTGATACTAAAGGTTTGTGGTGCTAAAAATCT